>NC_073307.1:87789952-87920067 GCF_027595985.1 Sorex araneus
AGCGCCGACTGCATACCCTGCTCTTCAGTCACGCTGAGCGCCGACTGCATACCCTGCTCTTAATAGTCACACTGAGCGCCGGCTGCATACCCTGCTCTTGACAGTCACACTGAGCACCGACTGCATACCCTGCTCTTCACAGTCACACTGAGCACTGACTGAATACCCTGCTCTTCACATGCTCACACTAAGCACCAACTGTATACTCTGCTCTTCACATGGGCTTCCTGCCCTTTGTGCCTGACTCCTTGAGCAAGCCCTTCCTGCAGCAAACCCTGAAACTCCACCATGCCTCCAGCAGGGGGCGCTCTCCACAAGCCAGGGGCCAACCAACCCAGAGCCCTGCTGCAGAGGCCCGCCCACCGCCCACCGCAGGGCCACGCACACCCGCCCAGGCAGGCCCTCGCGCCCCCTGGCACCCCAGGGCGAGGGAAGCCAAGCAGAGCACAGTACGTCCTGCGCCACGCCTTCCGCGCCCCAGGGTGCTGGCTGGGGCCCCAGTCCCGTGCCACCCCACCGAGGAGCCCCCCCGCACCACCCTCCCCAGACCGGGACGGCTGGCGTGTCTCCGGGGATGCCTGAGCCTTTCTCAGCCTCGCGGGTGGGGGCTCTCCAGCAGTGCTCAGGGGCCACTCTCGGGGAGGTCCAGCTGAGCGGGACGGACCGAGCAATGCCTGGCTCCGGTGACGTATGCGGCACTGCTGAGCTCGAGCAGAGCGGGGGGCTCTACAGAGACACCTGGCGGAGCTTAGGGGGGCTGCGGGGGGCCAACGATGGAGCTCTGGTCCTCGCCCAAGCTCCCGACCCCTCCCCCGCCACCTCCCCGGCTGTGGTCCTGGGGCAGCACAGCGCCGGTCAGCTGACTGCGGGGGCTCCTTCTGCAGAGCCAGGGCGGGAGAAGCCGACACTCGTGGGCGTTCCCCAGCTCGCACCCTGCTTGCTCCCCGTCCCTCGGAGCAGGCTGCCGGGCCCCCCCAAAGCTACGGGCCCTTCGGGGGGAAGCACAGGGCCGGCCACATTCAGCCTTTCCCAGGACTGCCCTCGTGCTGATGCGCCAGGAAAGGAGTGTCTGTCCCCTCACAGCCCCCTGGCAGGACCGTCAGATGCCGCCCCCCTCTGACACAGCCCAGGCCCTCTGCAGAGCACTTCAGAGAGCTAGCCCTGGCCGGGAGCCTTGGAACTGGGGCTCAAACGGGGGCATCTCTGAAACGCCCCACGGGGTCCCACTTGGAGAGCTGCTCTGAGCTTGGAGGAGGATGAAGAAATGGGCCCAGGCACCGTGAGGACGGAAAGAGTATCTGAGCGCCACGTGGCTGTATACTTTTCCTGCTCTGGGAGAGACCCAGGGGGCTGCCTGGAGGCGGAGGTTTTTCGGGTGCCTTTGCCTCTGGCCTCTGCCCTACCCCTCCCTTCTCCGGACTGGACTTCCCTCCCCAGCGTTTGCTGTCTGGAAGTAGCACTGCTGGTTACTTCCGTTCTCACTGCTTCCCAACCCATTTCTTCTTCTTCCTTTTTTTTTTTTTTTTTTGCTTTTTTGGGTCACACCCGGCAATGCACAGGGGTCACTACTGGCTCTGCACTCAGGAATTACTCCTAGCAGTGCTCGGGAGACCCTATGGGATGCTGGGAATCGAACCCGGGTCAACCGTGTGCAAGGCAAACGCCCTCCCCGCTGTGCTATCGCTCCAGCACCCCCCAACCCACTTCTTTTCTTCTTTAACAATTTTTTGGGGGATGAGGACACCCCCAGAGGTGCTCAGGGCCTTCCCCACTGTACTATCTCTTTGGCCAAGACAAAATGGGCCCATTATACTCACAATGACAGCATCCTTAGAAGCACTCCCCACACACCCATAATTGCACACCCGGAAGTGTCTCTTCATATCCGTGCTGCGGGGGGACCTCCTGCCACTCCCCCTCACTCCCAGGCTGGACCTCAGCGCTAACCCCGCTGGGCAGTCAGCAAACGGTTCCAGAAAAGCAGCACCAGCCACCGCCAGCCAAGTGCAATCCAGCCCCGGGAGTGTGGCAGCGATGCCAACTCATCTACCCAGCTCCGGGGTCGCAGGAATCTACTGAGAACAACTTGGGAAGAAGGACCCTCACCCTCACCCCGGCGACCCTCCGCCCTGCCCCCTTGCTCCTCCATGGGGCAGTACATGCACTGGACACGGGAGATCCCACTAGCTCCGGGCACAGGCAGGGGCGGCAGCGGCGGCGGGAGGCTGGCAGGGCGTGTGCACAGCGCTGAGCAGACGCGCTCCGGATAGGGGACAGGGCGCGCGCGGGCACCCACCGCAGAAATCGGGTTCCCGCCAGCCGATGTGCACGCCTTTGCGCGCGCACGCCGCGGCGTAGCTGGCCACCGCGTCGCACACGCAGTCCTTGCCGTCGGCGCAGGAGCACACGTCGAAGCGGCAGTTGCGCAGGTAGGGCTGGGGGCCCACGGCCGCGTGGCAGGCTTCGAACCTGGCGGACGTCAGGATCGCGCAGGCCTCCTCGGCGAACCTGGCTGGAGAGGGGTGGGAGAGAGGAGGAAGCTGGGGAGGGGGCCGGGAGGACTCTGCCATGCCCCCTCCAGGCTGGCCCCCAGTGACCCTTAGTCCAGCTTCTCCCTGGACAGAACATTCTGCAAAATAATAATAATAAAGAAACCATTTCTCTTGGTTCCCGGAATCGCAGTGATTTTTTTCTTTTTGGGTCAAACCCGGCATTGCACAGCAGTTACTCCTGCCTCTGCACTCAGGAATCACTCCTGGCGGTGCTCAGGGGACCCTATGGGATTCTGGGAATCGAACCCAGGTCTGCCGCATGCAAGGCAAAAGCCCTCCCCGCTGTGCTATCGCTCCAGCGCCCAATGATATTCTGGAAGTCTCTTATGCAATGAATTATGTCAAACCCAATTCAGAAAGTATATGGACTGCCGATCGAAAAAAAAATTCACTGGGGGCTGGAGAGATAGCACAATGGGTTGGGCGTTTGCCTTGCATGCAGACAATAATAGTGAGTTCTCTATTGAAATATTGAAGGTATTCAAAGTATAGAGACAATAAAGTGAAGATCATTAGCTACTTAGGAGGGGGTGGGTTGGAGGGGGGTATATTGGGGTTCTTGGTGGTGGAACATGTGCACTGGTGAAGGGATGGGGGTTTAATCATTATATGACTGAGACTTAAACCTGAAAGCTTTGGGGCTGGAGCAATAGCACAGCGGGTAGGGCGTTTGCCTTGCACGCGGCTGACCCAAGTTCGATTCCCAGCATCCCATATGGTCCCTAGAGCACCGCCAGGGGTGATTCCTGAGTGCAGAGCCAGGAGTAACCCCTGTGCAGAGCCAGGTGTGACCCAAAAAGAAAAAAAAACCTGAAAGCTTTGTATTTTTTTCACTATGATTCAATAAAATAAAAATTAATAATAATAATAATAATAATAATAATAATAATAATACAGAATCCTGGAGCCGGAGAGATAGTACAGCAGGTAGGGCGCTTGCCTTGCGTGCATCTGATCTGGGTTTGATCCCGGACACCACATGCAGACCCCCGAGCTCGCCAGCAGTGATCCCTGAGCTCAGGTCAAGGAGTAAGCCCTGGGCACCGCCAGGGTGGGGCGCTTCCCCCACAAAACACCGACCAGGGGGCTGGAGCGATAGCACAGCGGGGAGGGCGTTTGCCTTGCATGCAGCCAACCCAGGTTCAATTCCCAGCATCCCATAGGGTCCCCTGAGCACCGCCAGGGATAATTCCTGAGTGCAGAGCCAGGAGTAGCCCCTGAGCATCGCCGGGCGTGACCCCCTCCCCCCAAAAAGCAAAAAAAAACACGGGCCAGGTGGAGGCCAGGCTTACCACACACCCCCCCACCCCGCGCGCGCGCCCCCCCAGTCCACCTACTCTGGCGCGGATTGAGCGCGCAGGGGTCGCTGGGCTGCCGGGGCAAGTCCTCGCAGTCCGCGTGCAGCTTCCAGGCGTTGCCAAAGTCCTCCACCAGCGGCTCCACCAGGCCCGCGGGCGTCAGGAAGTCGTCGCCGCGGTTGCCGTTGTAATTCCCGCAAAGGCCGCACGTGCGCCCAGCGAAGACGGGGGAGAGCTGCGGGGGGCGGGGGGGGTGGAGAAAGGGGCGCCCTGGAGCCGCTGCCCGCGCCTTTCCCGCCGAGGGGGAGGAGATGGGTTTCACGAGAAACGCCCCGTGAAGCATCAGTAGAGAAAATCTGGACGCCCCAGCTAAGCTCCCCAGACTCTGGCATGGAGAGGGGGCGATCTGGACTGCAAGAGGCGCAAGGGGCGTCAGCGCCCCCAACTCTGGGCTGCTGGGACGGGCGGGGGTGCCAGGATCCTGTTATTTAGGGAGAGAGACTGCGTAGGAGGAGAGAAGCCCCGGGTTCGGCCGCAGATCCCCGCCCCCCCCCCCAACAACTGAGTATAATAACCAGGAGGGCGGGGCCAGAGGCATAGCTCAGCGGGGAGGGCACTTGTCTTGCACGCGAACTTCCCAGGTTCGATCCCCGGCATCCCATATGGTCCCCCAAGCACCGCCAGGAGTAATTCCTGAGTGCAGAGCCAGGAGGAACCCCTGAGCATCGCTGGGTGTGACCCAAAAAGAAAAAAAAAAAAACAGGAAGGCGATGAGTTACTGGGGGCTGAGTCTAGACCGGCAGTATCAGACCCACACACTTCTCGCATTTGGTGGCCAAGAACAAGTTCCTACCGCGCAAGAAAGATCAGAGGGTAGGGGGGAGCTTGCCTTGCACACCCGCCACCTGGGTCCGATCCCCAGCATCCCACAGGGTCCCCTGAGCCTCACCAGGAGTGATCCCTGAGCACTGTGACAGGAGTCAGTCCCGAGCACAATTGGGTGCGGCTCCAAAAAATAGAGGAAGGCCAAGTTTCACCTCGTTGCCCTGAGCACCCAGGAGAGGGACTTGAGGACGGGGCGGGGGAATGGGGGAAAGTCGGGGCATCCAGGGGGTGCACCGGATTCTAGGCTGGTATCTCCTCCACTCCCCAGAGCCCAGAGCACCCTCTGGGGCCCTTGGGAACTCGAGTCCCACTTTTGAGGCGTAGCTGGGGGCCCCTGCAGAGAGCTGGCGGGTGCAGCTGAGCCTGGGACTGAGGGTCATTGACAAGGCTGAAACCTCTCAGGCTGATCCCTAGCCCACAGCAGCCCGCCTCTCTTCCAGATCTTTCCCAAGGGGGCAATACCCCACCCCCCCAGCCCTAGAGAGTGTGGGAAGATCCAGGCGGGTGAGGGCAGGTAGAGGTCTAGGTGCCACTGGGGGGCTTCCTGTTTGCTTAGAGAAGGTAGATTTCCAGGGCTGCTCAGCTTCCCCCCCCACCTCAAAACGGGGTGATAGACAAGGACAGTAGATACAAGGGCCAGGGGGACTGACCCATAGCTGGAGACTGCTTCATGAGCGGAGGGGAGAAGGTAGATGGAATAGAGAAGGGATCACTGAGAAAATGGGAGATGCGTGCCGAAAGTAGATAATGGACCAAACATGATGACCTCTCAGTGTCTGTGTTGCAAGCCATAATGCCCCAAAGTAGAGAGAGAGTCTGGGGAATATTGTCTGCCATGGAGGCAGGGGGAGGGCGGGAAAGGGGGGGGTCACTGTCACTGTCATCCCATTGCTCATCGATTTGTTGAGTGGGCACCAGTAACGTCTATCATTGAGAGACTTATTGTTACTGTTTTTGGCATATCCAATACGCACAGGTAGCTTGCCAGGCTCTGCCATGCGGGCGGGATACTTTCGGTACCTTGCCAGGCTCTCCGAGAGGGGTGGAGGAATCGAACATGGGTCGGCCACGTGAAAGGTGAACGCCCTACCCACTGTGCTATCGCTCCAGCCCAAGCGGGGGGTGGGTATACCTGGGATATTGGTGGTGGGGAATGTGCACTGGTGGAGGGATGGGTGTTTGATCATTGTGAGACTGTAACCCACACATGAAAGCTTGTAACTATCTCACGGTGATCCGATAAAATTTTTTTAAAAAGAAAAAAAAACCCCGAGGTGATAGACAAGTGGCCTCCAGTTCCCTAGCCAGGGGTTCTTAACTGTTTTGCACTCGTGACCCTTTTTGCCCCCCAAAATGCAGCAGGGACCAGCGTTGCCAGAAACACCTCAGATTCCTTATGCAGTTGATTTTGGGGGGTTTATTTTTGGTCCCGAGAATACGGGAATCTTTTTCCATTTGCCAAATGTGCAAGTCCCCGCATTCAGCTGCATTTCCTGACAGGGGGTCATGACCCACCGTGAAAGAAGAGGGAGGGGAAAGAGGAAGGTTCCAGGCCTTTAGGAACTGCATCTAAGAAACTGCCGTTGACAAGGGGCCACAGAGATAGTGCAGTGAACAGGGAACAGCAGTGAACAGCTTTGTGTGCAGCTGACCCTGGTTCCATCTCCGGCATCCCATATGCTCCCTGAGCACTGAGCCAGGAGTCAGCCCTGAGCACTGCCAGGTATGCCCCCTGCCCCATCCTCGTCAGGATGGAGAGGCCGGGCTATCAGCTTTCCTGTTTGTTCTAGAAAGACCAAGTGGCTACACCAGGCCTTTCCTCCTTCCCAACTTCCAGTGGGAATCCTGCCCCCACCCCACCCCCTCTCAGGATGTGCGGGGTGGATTGCCTTGTTTGCTTTATCCCAGCTCACTCTCCTCTAGGATTCGGACTCGGTCGGGGGGGATCCACTCTCTGCTGTGGCCTCCGCCCCTCCAGCAGTGCCCGTGGGCCCTTCAGAAATAGGTGCTGAAGCAATGAAGACTTGGCAGGAGGAGGAGTAGGGGAGGGGGAGGAGGGGAAGGGGAGGGGGAGGAGGAGGAGAGGGGAGGGGGATGTCCTGGCCCAGTTGCCAGTGGGGGCAAGTCCTGCAGACCCCAGGGCCCCTGTGTGGCATGGAAGTGAAGGAGAATGTGGGGGCAGGAGAGCACAGCAGACAGGAGTTGAGAAATAGGAGTTTGGGGTCTCATATGGGTCACCAAGTCACCAGGTAGCCAGAGGAACTTCCTGTCCAGAAACCAAGGTCCTCTCTTTAGTTCCAACTGCAGAGGAGGGGGCCAGAGAGATGGTACAGCGGGGAGGGCGTTTGCCTTGCATGCGGCTGACCCGGGTTCGATCCCCAGCATCCCACAGGGTCCCCCGAGGAATGACCGCCAGGAGTGATTCCTGAGTGCAGAGCCAGGAGGAACCCCTGAGCATCATCAGGTGTGATCCAGAGAGAGAGAGAGAAAAAATCCAACTGCAAAGGAGGGGTTGACCGGATCCCCAAAACGTTCCTGTTCCACAGCCTGTCCAAAGGTGGACTCTGTGACCACGTTGTGACTCTAGAATTCTCTCAGGGCTCTCGAGAAAGGGCAGCTGCCACAGCAGGAGGAGGCCCAGGTCTCAGGGGGACGTCACACCCCCTGTATAGGGTCATGTACCGCGGGGCTTGGGAACACAGACCTCAGGCTGCAGAAAGCACCTAGACCCTCGCTTCTTCAACCGTGGGTCCCTAGGGGCCACATAACTGAAGGGGGATTGGGGTGGTCACAGGAAATCTTTAAAATTTCTGTATTATTATCAGGCCACATGGCAGAACCTGGCAAGCCACCCGTGGCATATTCGATTTGCCAAAGACACTAACAACAAGTCTCACAGTGGAGACGTTACTGGTGCCCGCTCGAGCAAATCAATGAACAACCGGAGGACAGTGATACAGTGATATTATTATCAGGAAATGTTTGCCTTCTTTGTTAGTTTTGGAGGCCACACCGGGCAGTGCTCAGGTGTTCCTCCTGGTTCCATGCTCAGGTTCATTCCTGGTGGTGTTCAGGGGATCTTATGTGGCACCAGCGAGGACCAGGGATCGAACTAGGATACATACATGGCTACATGCAAAGCAAGTGCCTTAACCACTGAGCCATCTCTCTGGCCCCATGTCTGATTGTACACCTATTTTATATGCAGGCATAGCTGGGGTGACAGAGAAAATAATTCAAGGGGGGAAAAAAAGGGGGTCATGAGTGGGAAAAGATGAAGAAGACTTTCTCTGGATCAGGAGGACTCAAAAGTGGGACCCTGAGGCCCCCAGGTGGGATCGCTCCCTACCAGGTGGAAACTCTTTGCTGAGACCCTGAGGTGGGTCCTGGAGGCCTCGTCATTTGGGTTTTTCCCTCTCATTGTCTTTCAAGCTCACAATGGAATTTTCTAGAGGCAATGGGACAAGTAAATATTCCCCGAGATTGGAAGCAGGAGAAGTGAGTGCAGCTGCCTGCCCTGGCACCAGCCGGGAAAGGAATCCGCAGCTACGCCAGCACAGCGACCCTGCTCAGCGCTTATTCTTGTTTTGGAAAACGGTTCTCTCATCCCCACCCAAATAAAACAAGTCGTTTGCTCTAGGGGGGCGGAGGGGAGGGAGAGGGAGTTGGACCACATCCGCAGCGGCCAGGGGCCACTTCCGGCTCAGCTGGGGACGAGCCTAGCGGTGACGGTGGACAGGATCAGCCGAGGTTGACTGCACACCATGCACGTGCCATGCGTCAGCCCTGAGCCATCTGACTTCTTCTTTTTCTTTTTTCTTTTTTTGTTTGCTTTTTGGGTCACACCCGGGGATGCTCAGGGGTTACTCCTGGCTCTGCACTCAGGAACTACTCCTGGCAGTGCTCAGGGGACACTATGGGATGCTGGGAATCGAACCCGGGTTGGCCGCGTGCAAGGCAAACGCCCTCCCCGCTGTGCTATTGCTCCAGCCCCACTTCTTATCATCACTGTTTCTCACTGTTGCTTTTCTTGGGCTCCATCTAGTGAGACTCTGGGCTTACTCCCGGCTTAGCACTCAGGACTTACCACTCCTGATATTGCTCAGGTGACCATCCAGGTTGCCAGGGATCGAACCCGGGTCACGGGCTGTATGCAAAGCAAATTCCCTACCTGCTATCTGATAGCTCCAGCCCCTGTCTTGACGTTGTTCCCCGCCCCACCCCACCCCCAGGAATCCACTACGACACAGGTCAGAAGCCTCTGATTTCATTTCTCACTTGGTCCATACTGAGAAATGGAAGCCTCAGAAACCTCGGGAACTGTAGAGAGGCAGAGAGAGGGGGCGGGGAGGGCGGGGGAAGGGGGTCTGGGGGTGCAGACCAGAGAGAAGCTGTTGTCTCGCCCCCCCACACAATGGGGTGGAGAAAATCAGACTCATAACCCAAGTTCCCTGCACCCAGATGACTGCAAAGCAGCCGTGACCACAGCAGTGAGGGAAACTTCCCCAGAAAGGACGCATCTCACGGGGACACAGAAGTCAGCAGGGCTGCTCTCCCAATAGGACTCCAGGGCAGAGAGGCCCAGGGGCGGGGGCGGGGGCGGGGAGGTCCCCGAGGTCCCCTAGAGGGTGACAATGTAGACTCCTCCTCCACATAGGACTGATAGGGTCTCTGCAAAGAGTCCCCCACCCCCGGGTGAGAGGGGAGGGAGCCACTGTCCCCTAGGGGCAGCCAATCCAAGTCCTCCCCATCCCACAGTCTACCAGCTGTGTGAGCCCCCAGCGGGGAGTGGCGGGGAGGAATCCCAATAGCTCCGTGCCCCCTACCAGGGGGCAGGTACCCAGGAGAGAGTAGGGGGGACCCACCTTCACCAGCAGCGTCCCGCGGCCATCCCAGTCCACCTGCAGGTCCTCCCCGTAGCTGAGGCGCACAGAGGCCATCACGGTGTGCAGGATGCGGAGGTCACCTGGACCGGGGACAGGAGAGGACTCAGAGGGGGCACGGGGCGGGGGAGGGGAGGGAGCCTGCCATTCCCAGTCCTGCCACCAGAGGGCGGTGCAGGCTCTGCTCTCTGCTGCCACCAGCCCTGAAAGCCACCCAGGGTGGAACCGAGGGAGGCGCCACACCCCGTGCCCCCCCCCCCCCCACACACGGGGAAAGTATCACGTCCAGGGGAGGCATGTGAACACGCGCTGAGCCCGGGGGCCAGCTCACCCCCACTGCGTGCTGGGCCTGAATCATGGGCCCCGGGGTCAGCCAGAGGCAGGAGGGCCGAGAGCCCCTTGGGAGGGAGAGACGGGGTTACCCGCCCCACTGTGCACCTGCCAGGCGCGGGGTGGTGTGGGGGTCCGCCAGACCACCGGCCACCTGGCTTCTCCCTGTGACATCGGCGTGACCGACCCTCCTCGGCCTCTTCCCGGCCACTCAGCATCAGCCTTGCCCCTCTCCCACTGTCCCCGGAAGCACAACCCTGCTCCACCCTCCCCTCACCCCTACGGGTAAAGTCCAGGGAAAAATCCCCTTGACTGGGCCAGAGCCATAGCACAGCGGGGAGGGCTTTGCCTTGCATGTGGCCAACCGGGGTTCAATGCCCAGCATCCCATAGGGTCCCCTGAGCACCGCCAGGAGTAATTCCTGAGTGCAGAGCCAGGAGGGACCTCTGTGCATTGCTACTGTGACCCAGAGAGCAGAAAAAAGGAGAAGGAGAAGGAGGAGGAGGAGGAGGAGGAGGAGGAGGAGGAGGAGGAGGAGGAGGAGGAGGAGGAGAAGAAGAAGAAGAAGAAGAAGAAGAAGAAGAAGAAGAAGAAGAAGAAGAAGAAGAAGAAGAAGAAGAAGAAGAGGAGGAGGAGGAGGAGGAGGAGGAGGAAGAAGAAGAAGGAGGAGGAGGAGGAGGAGGAGGAGGAAGAAGAAAGCCAGCTGGTCCTCCTCTTCCTCCTCCAGGAAGCCCTCCTTCCTGGCTGCCCGGGGAGAGGGAGCGGCACCTTGCAGCAGGGGGAGCTGCACGTCCTGGCCGTCCATGGCCACCCCACCACCGTGCTTCAGCTTCACCAGACTGTGGGGCAGGCCCGGCAGGCGGACGATGACCGAGCGGGTGCAGACGGCGTCGGGGTCGTCAGCACACTGCAGAGAGAGGGGGCTCAGGGGAGGAGGGGGCGCCCAGGGAGGGGGAGCCCCTGAGTGCTCAGTGGCAGACCTCGAGCCCCACAGCCTGCGGGCTTGTCTCAGGGGCCAGCACCGTCCGTCTGCACAGAAAGTTCTGGGAGCAGAGTCCCCTCGAAGAGGGGGACAAGAAACCCTTGCGGAGACCAGCAGCTCCTGGGCCTTCCCCGTGTCCATCTTGCCTCCTTCCTTCCTCCCTCTTCCCTCCCTCCCTTCCTTTCCCTCCCTCCCTCCCTCCCTCCCTCCTCCCTCCTTCCTCCCTCCTTCCCTCCTCCCTCCCTCCCTTCCTCCCTCCCTCCCTTCCTTTCCCTCCCTCCCTTCCTCCCTCCTCCCTCCCTTTCTCCCTCCCTCTCTCCTTCCTTCCTTCCTCCCTCCCTCTCTCCTCCCTCTCTTACTCCCTCCCTTCCTCCCTCCCTCCCTCCTCCCTCTCTCCTTCCTCCCTCCCTCCCTCCCTCCTCCTTCTCCCCTCCCTCCCTCCTGCCTTCCTCCCTCCCTCCCTCGTTCCTTCCTTCCTTCCTTCTTTCTTTTCTTCCTTCCTTTCTTTTCTTCTCTCTTTCTCTCTGCCTCTGTCTCTCTGTCTGTCTCTGTCTCTGTCTGTCTCTCTGTCTCTGTCTGTCTGTCTCTCTCTCTCTCTCTCCCCGCCCCCTCTCTTGGGGTAAGGACTCGGGTGGCCGTCTCCAGGGGCTGCTCCTGGCTGTGCTCGTGATGCGGCTCAGGCCTGTGCGCCAAGCCTGTTGCACTATCTCTCCAGCCCTGAAAGGTTTTTGTGCTTTTTTTTTCTGTTTTGCAGAGGGCAAGGGAGCTGGGGGGACCCAGCGGTGCTCAGGCCTTACTCCTGCCCCTGTGCTCAGGGACTTCTCCCCGCAGGGCTCAGGGCATCCCCCGTGGGCCGGGGCTGCGGCCAGGCTGGGCTGTGTGCGAGGCAAATGCCTCTGACCTGTCCCGCCGGGCCCATCTCCCGTCCCCAGGGCCTGTGGGCTCGGCATCCTCCAGGTGTGACCCCAGGTCCCCCCACCCCGCGGCCTCACCTGCACCGTCTCGATCACGATGGAGAAGGCCTGGTGTTGGCAGTCACGGGCCAGCAGGTACTGGCAGATGCCGCTGAAGGTGAAGTGTCTGTTGTCGAAGGTTTTGAAGTGGGACTGTCCCGTGACGAGGCACTCCCCTGGGGACAGAGAGCAGGGCCACCGTGGAGCACGAGGGGGCGTCTCCCAGACAGGGACCCTCAGACCCATTAGAGTCTCCTTGGGCTGAGGGGATCAGTAACTCGGGGCAGCAAAGTCGGGGTTCAGCCATGGGGCGCCCCGACTCATGGCCCGGCTCCTGGCTCTCGGCTTCCCCCGACTCCCCTGCCACCCCCCCCCCCCCGGGGACCCGGGGCCCACTGAGCACTTGCCCGGGGCAAGACTGTTCTCTGCACCGTGGGGGCCCTGGGACAGCTCCCTAGTACAGAAAGGAGCAGGAGGGGCTGGAGCAAATAGCACAGTGGGTAGGGCGTTTGCCTTGCACTCGGCCAACCCGGGTTCGATCCCCGGCATCCCATAGGGTCCCCTGAGCACCGCCAGGAGGAATTCCTGAGTGCAGAGCCAGGAGTAAGCCCCTAACATCACTGGATGTGACCCATAAAGGAAAAAAAAGGAGCAGGAAGGAGGGGAGACCAAGAAGGGCGGGGTGTGGGGGCTGAGACCCCCCATATCAAACTCAGGGGTCCACTCACTTGGTGGAGAGGCAGTTTTAAGGCCTCCTCGCGGGCACCTGTGTGGTTTCAGGAGGCCCATAGGAGCCCGGGGGGGGGCCGTGTGCTCACCAACACCCACGCTGGCTCCCTGGGCAGTGGGAAGGACTCCTGTGCTCAGCGGTACCTTTGCCCCCTACCCCCACCCGGTGCGCCTCCGCCAGCATCTCCAGGGACCCCCACCTGGGCCAGCGCCGGGTCCCCCCTGTGGGAGCTGCCTCGCCCAGCTTTCCCTGTCCATCGCCTCTCGTCCCCTCTGTCTGCTCAGTCCAGATCCCCATCCTATGTGTGTCCATCCGTGCAGTGGGGGGCCCGCCTGCCCCCGGCTCCCGGACGCCCCAGTCTGCAGAGGTCTCTGGCATGGGAGCAGGGTCCTAAGAAAGTGCTGGAATCCATCTCCCCCCCTAAAGAGATGGATGCTGAACCCACAGGCCCTGGGGATGGGAGATGGGCCAGGCAGGACAGGTCAGAGGCAGGGAGGAGGAGGTTGAGGTGGGGGGAGTCCACCGAGGCCAAAGGAAGGTTCTACATGCCCGTCTGACAAAGAGGAACCGGAGAGGGGGACCCTGGGTCCCACACTTCTCTGCAGGTCCAGCAGGGCTGGTCCCGGGCAAGGTCCCCCCACCAGCCTTGAGCCCAGAGCTGATGGTGCTGTAGGATGTATTAGAAAGTGGTGCATGCAGGAGTGTCCCTATGCTGGTCCCCCGGACAGCTGACAGCACTGGGCAGGGGCCAGGCTCAGGCCAGAAGGAAAGTGGACAATATTAGAAGAGCTCATGGAGCAAAGGGAAGGTGACGGACGGCTGTTTCCTGTTTCAGTTGCAGGGGCCAGGGCTGCCTAGAAAATCCGGGTCCATAGGACCCCGCAATACCACTTCTGGGAATATACCCTGAGGGTGCAAAAAGAGGACAGTAGAAATGACATCCGCACCTGTAGGTTCACTGCAGCACTGTTCACAATAGCCAGAATCTGGAAACAACCCGAGTGCCCGAGAACAGACGACTGGTTAAAGAAACTTTGGTACATCTACACAATGGAATACTATGCAGCTGTTAGGAGAGATGAAGTCATGAAATTTGCTTATAAGGAAGTAGATGGCCATGGAGAGTATCATGCTAAGTGAAATGAGTCAGAAAGAGAGGGACAGCTTTCTGCCCCCACGCGAGATCAACCCGGAGGCAACTGAACCACTTTGGACACGAGAGGCGCCCCCAAAATGCCTCCAAACTGTGTGCTCGGAGCTACTGGCCCAGGCGCCGCCAGCGAGTGATGCAATTACCAAAAGAATTTTCCCTGGACTTCATATAGAAATCCAAAACCTAATATCTCTTGATTATCAGCAACGTGTAAATGTTCCTTTTTAGCAGGGCTTACCGTGGGGGGAAACTCCAAACAATAGTACTGAGTTTTTTGTTGAAGGGTAAAAGATTGTAGCGATAGAATTTTAGGCAGAATTTTCCCTGGACTTTATATAGAAACCCAAAACTGCGAGGCCGCTGCCGCAGCCGCGCAACCTAATGTCATCTAATCATCAGCAATATGAGATGGTTCCTTTGTAACGGGTTGGACTTTGGGGGTACCATAATAGGGTTAAAGTTTGTAGCGACGTGTAATTTCTGGCTGTACTTTCCCTGGACTTTATACAGAAATTCAAAGCCGCAAGGCCGCTGCCATGGCTGCGCGACCTAATGTCATTTAATCATCACCAATATGAAATGGTTCCTTTTTAACGGGTCGGACTTTGGTGGGAAATCCTAACAAGAATAGTAAGTCTTTTGCTGAAATATTGAAGGCAATCAAAGTGGTAGCCATCTCTATAGACTGAACTAAGCCATATCCCCACGCCGGCTGAGAAGAAATATCCTTCTTTCTCGGGAAGAAACGCGGCGTGGCGTTAACCATAGTATGATGTCCATTAAGCTGACACAGACCTGGTGGCGTGGAAATGGGATACAAGGGAATAAATTATTATGTACTTGGAACAGCGGGACGCTGGTGGAATCTCGAGCCGGGGCCGATACCAGCGTATTACTTTTGGTTCCAGAAACTGCTGGCAGACATTGTACCAGACTATCAACTAAGCCAGAGCCCCACGCCGGCTGATGATGGGAAATAACCATCTTTTTTGTTTTTTTTTCCCTTTGTCAGGCAGCGTGGTGATTACTAAACAGGCGTGAACTCGGTGGCGCGGGACGAGGAGGGAAAAAAATAGAAAAGTTATGTAACAAACAGCGGGACTTAATATCTCTACATTCTCAGCAATGGAGAGTCATCAAATGCTTCCTTGACAGTAGGACTGTCTTTTCTTTTTTGGGGGAAAACCCTAGCAACAATAGTGAGTTATGTGTTGAAACATGGAATGTAACCAAGATAAAGAGTAAACGAAGTGAAACTTATCACTTACAAGGGCGGGGACTGGGGGGGCGGGAGGTATAATGGCGTGGTTGGTGATGGAATATGGGCACTGGTGAAGGGAAGGGTGTTTGAGTATTGTATAACTGACATAATCCTGAGAACTATGTAACCCTCCACATGGTGATTCAATAAAATTTAAATTAAAAAAAAAAGAAAGAGAGGGACAGACACAGAAGGACTGCACTCATTCGTGGAATATAAAATAACATATTCTGAGACTGACCCCTGAGGACAGTAGAGACAAGGGCCAGGAAGATTGCCCTGCAGTTGGAAGCCTGCCTCATGAGCTGGGGGAGAAGGCAGTTGGGATAGAGAAGGGATCACTGAGTCGATGATGGTTGGAGGAATCTTTCGGGATGGGAGATGTGAACTGAAAGTAGATAAAGGACCAAACAGGATAACCTCTGAGTATCTGTATTACAAACTATAATGCCCCAAAGTAGAGAGAGAGTATGGGGGAAACTGTCTGCCATGGAGGCAGGGGTAGGGTGGGAAAGGGGGGGTATACTGGGGAGATTGGTGGTGGGAAATGTGCACTGGTGGAGGGATGGGTGTTTGCTCATTGTATGATTGAAACTCATACACGAAAGCTTTGTAACTGTATCGCACAGTGATTCAAAAAAAAAAAGAAGAAGAAAGAAAGAAAGAAAGAAAGAAAGAAAGAAAGAAAGAAAGAAAGAAAGAAAGAAAGAAAGAAAGAAAGAAAGAAAGAAAGAAAGAAAGAGAGAGAGAAAGAAAGAAAAGAAATAACTAGCAAAAAAAGAAAAAAGAAAATCCGGGCCCGCCCTTTTCCACTGCAGAAAGCTTTGAGCCCGCCAGCCCCGGGAACACCCTTTGTCTGCAAGACGGAACCCCCGAGGGAGCACGGAGCTCTGGCTTTCATCCTGGCCCAAATCTGGACCTGGGCTTGGCAGCTCCGGAGGCTGAGGGCAGAGTGCACGCCCGGCGCCCAGCCAGCTGCGCCAGGTGCCACCCAGGCTGCACCCGGCCCTCACGTCACGACAGCACAGCAACACGGGGGCGGGGGGAAGGCCAGGCGTGAGCCAAGTGAGACTTCCTCAGCAGTAAATTTCCACTGGGCTGGAGCGACAGCACAGCGGGTGGGGCGTTTGCCTTGCACGCGGCCGACCCGGGTTCGATTCCTCCGCCCCTCTCGGAGAGCCCGGCAAGCTACCGAGAGTATCACACCCGCATGGCAGAGCCTGGCAAGCTCCCCGTGGCGAATTGGATACGCCAAAAACAGTAACAACAAGTCTCACAATGAGAGACGTTACTGGTGCCCGCTCGAACACATCAATGAGCAACGTGATGACAGTGAAATTTCCACTAATGCCCGCCTCCACTCCCCCCGAAGGGAATCGGCCATGAAGAAATGGGCAAAGAGTGTTTCGAAGAGCTGTGTGGGCACCCAGCTGCTGAGAGGGGCGGCTCTCTCCTCCCTGGGTGGGGGAAGGGAGGGGGAGGGAGAAGCTAAGGTGCCCGGATGTTCAAGCTAAGGTGCCCTCTACCCCCTGCCCCCCGACAGACCTCAGAGATACTGTGCAGTTCGTTCCAGGTCCCCAAACACAAGTGAATCTGGCAAAGTCGCCCTTTTGGGGTGCCTATCACAGTGCTCCAGCCAGCCCAAGAGCACTGGAGCAATAGCACTACGGGTAGGGTGTTTGTCTTACACGAGGCCCACCTGGGTTTGATTCCTCGGAGAGCCCAGCAAGCATCCGAGAGTATCCCACCTGCACAGTACAGCCTGCAAGCTGCCCGTGGTGTATTCGATATGCCAAAAACAGGAACAACAAGTCTCACAGTGGAGACATTACTGGTGCCCACTTGAGTAAACTGATGAACAATGGGACGACAGTGCTACAGTGCTAGCAAGGTGCTACTTACCCTATATTACCCTCTATTAAGGGTACTAAAGAACAAAGCCTTAAAAAGTGATGTAGAGGGTAGGGCATTTGCCTTTTACATGGCAGACCCGGGTTCGATTCCCAGAATCCCATAGGGTCTCCCGAGCACCGCCAGGAGTAATTCCTGAGTGCAGAGCCAGGAGTAACCCCTGAGCATCGCCAGGTGTGACCCCCCCCCCCCGCCAAAATAAAAGTGATGTAGAGAGTCAGAGAGATAGTACAGCAGGTAGGGCGCTGGTCTTGCAAGCAGCTGACCCAGGTTCGATCCCCAGCACCCTATGTGGTTCCCCAAGCCCACCAGGAGTAATCCCCGAGCACAGAGTCAGGAGTGAGTCCTGAGCACAACTGCTGTGGCCCAAAAAGCAACAGAAACACATTTCTTTTATACTGGCGTGTAGAGGCCAGATTGATAACAGGCGTTTGCCTTGCATGCAGCTAACATGGGTTCCAGCCCCAGCACCGCATACGGTCTCCCAAGCACCTCCAGGAGTGATTCCTGAGCACTGGACCAGGAGTGCCCACTGAGCACTGCTGGGGGTGCCCTTCCGCCCCACCACCCCAAAGCAGTGTCTACATGTGAATTTTAAAGCACTTGGCTCTTCGCTCATGAACGCTAACCGTCACTGAAGCTGTTAGGAGCAAGGGCCCACGGGGTTTGCTGCACACACACACACACACACACACACACACACTCACACATTGTGTCCCAAACCTTCAGCTTGTGAAAAACACTACCTCTGCACAATGCCAGTCACACACACGCGCGCGCACACACACACACACGGTGTCCCAAACCTTCAGCCTGTGAAAAACACTGCCTCTGCACAATGCCAGTCACACACACACACACACACACACACACACACACACACACACACACGGTGTCCCAAACCTTCGGCTTGTGAAAAACACTACCCCTGCACAATGCCAGCCGGCGAGTGCCAGCCCAAAGACATGCCGCGGCCAGCAGGGATTTGGAACCAGGCATCATGTCCCGCTCCGAAGCTCCAAACCTGGCACCGTCCCGGCTGGCTCTTGGAGCTTCTCAGAAACCCGCGGGCTTACACGGACGCTTTACTGGGCGCTGGCACACAGGGGCATGTGCGCGGGGCCTTGGCACACCCTGCTCTGCCCGAGAGACTGAGAGACTCGAAGGGGGAGGGCTTGGCCTGGTGCAAAGGTGGTCAGAGGAAGGGGCGAGGCGGGGGGGTGCTTGGGGGATTCTCCTGAGCCCCCCTCGCCCGTTCACACTGGATCATCAGCCCTGGCTGACTCATCGCGGGCTGTGATCTCACGGGATGTTTATCTCCATCCTGGGGCTTTCCAGGGAACCTGCTGGAGCCCCCAGTTCAGGCGACAGGGCTGTGTTAGCAACGAGGGAGCCCCCAGTGGTACCCGCGCTGGGGGGCGAACCAGCCCACCCACAGCAGGTGTTGGCTGTGTGACCGGAACAGGAAGTTAGTCACAGCCTGGCAGGGGAGCCGGGGCGGGGGGTGCAGGCTGGAGGAGTGGCTATAACGACCCCCCCTTCTGCAGGTCAGACAACTACGAAGGCCACGGAACCACGAGAAGCGGGAAGGGAAGTTCACGCCGCCTGCCCAAGGCCTCATCCCAAGCTCCCAGCCCCGGTTCCACGCCACCCTTCTAGGCCTCGAGGGTTGGAAAATGCCTCCACTCACGCTTTCCCCACGCTCCCAGGCCCACCCCCACCCCCTCCTGGCTTCCCTGCGGAACCAGGAGTCAATAAATGGAGTTTTTTTGCTTGTATTGCTTTTGGGGTCACACCCAGTGATGCACAGGGGTCACTCCTGGCTCTGCACTCAGGAATCACTCCTGGCGGTGCTCAGGGGACCCTATGGGATGCTGGGAATCGAACCCGGGTCGGCTGCGTGCAAGGCAAACGCCCTCCCCGGTGTGCTATCGCTCCAGTCCCCTATAAACGGAATTTTATTCACCCTCACCGGCACCCTGATCCACGCTGACCCTGTCCAGACACTCCAGGTTCCGTGGAGACCAACTCAGCAGAACAGAGGTGCAGAGGGAAGTTACAGAGAAGGGCAGGAGGCGATCAGGGTCACAGGAACGGGAGCTGCCCTGATTCCCCGCCAGGAAGCAAGCGTGTGTGTGGGGGGGGGCGGGCAGCGCAGGGCCCAGAAGCGTGTCACTCGCGAGACTGCAGCTGTCCTGGGAAATCTTTCTCCACCCCCACCCCCACCCCCAGCCCCTGACTCTTGGCGAGGCAGTTACCAAGGCCCTGCGTCCTGTACCACGTCTGTGTGTGAGATCTCCACTATGTGGGGAAAGGAAGCAGCTCCCAGCATCTCCAGTGTGGCACAAGGCCACGGTGTCCCAGGGGGTCACCTCAGCGTTAGGGTTTTGAACAGTGAGCGTGGCATCGCTCTTAGCTGGTTTCCCCCAACCCCACCCCCCCCAGGTCTCTCCCTGCAGAGAAAGTCAGCTCCGAATCAGGAGGCAGCCGGGGGTGGGGGGGCGGAGAGGTCCGCACAGGGAAACGGGGAAAGACCAAGGTCTGCCAACCATTATATAAATGAGCTTCACGGGGGTACGGGGGGAGGGGCAGAGAAAAGTGGCTGCCATAGAGACAGGCTGGAGGGGTGTGGTGGGAAGGAAATTGGGGACATGGGTGGTGGGAAATGTACACCGGTGAAGGGACGGGTGTTGGAACATTGAATGACTGAAACCCAATCATGAACAACTCTGTAACTGTGTAGCTCACGGTGATTCAATTAGAAAAAAATTAAAAATGTTAAGAGCTAGAGAATAAATAAATAAAATGAGCTTCAAAAAAATGAGCTTCAAAGGAAACCCCACATTCCCAAGGCAGTCCTCAGACATGACCGTGGCCCTAATTATAATGTTACTGTAACTATCAGGAATCTGCAGGCAGAAGAACCAACTTAACCTACACCCAGATTCAGACAGAACCTGAGGCATCAAATGTTTGTGTCTGGAAAGGCTAACCTTGGGGGTCACTTGTTACACAGCAGTTGACAGATGATACACTTCCACCTTAACTCCGAGAATTCAAACTCAATTCTTTCTTTCTTTCTGTTCCTTTTTATGTTTTGGTTTGGGCATCACACCCAGCAGCGTTCAGGAGCTACTCCTGGCGTGGCACTGGGTAATTACTCCTGGTGGTGTTCGAGGGGCCACGATGGAACCCAGGTCAGCCATGTGCAAGACAAACACCCTTCCCGCTGCACTGTTGCTCACACTCAAACCCAACTATTTCTAAGACTTAGAACGTCAGTTCCTCAAGGACGACAAAGAAGCTCCAGTCCGCTCTTTGGCTTATTAGCAGAGTGAAAACACAACCTCTTCTAGAACCTTCCCATCAGAAACTCTTTCACCAGTCACCACACTGAGAGGGACAGGGAGGGCAAATAACACAGCCCTACAGCCAGATCATTCACGTCAATGAATTCATGTCAAGCCCACAAGAAACTTGTCGGTGTCTTCTAGGGACAAGCGGCCGGGAGGCAACAGATGACTAGATTCCAACACTAGAAAGATATTGGGGAGGGCGGGTTGTCAGATGATTTGAGAGCACAGAGCAAGAGTTTAGTGGCTTTGCTGGCAAAAATTCAAACCACTTAGTGCTCCGTAGAGTTGGAAATGGTTATCCTCCCATCGAGGCATTACAAAAGTGTCTTGCATCCTTAGCAGAGCAAAATTTTTAATCATTAAAATTAAAAAGATTTCATTTGAAAGGTCAGGGCTTATATTGTCTGCCTTAGACCAAACACTCCATTATGGACACAATGCATACTCAAATAATTGTTGCACAGCTGCGTAGATGATAGTTACGTGAATGGATCGGAGGGTGGGTGCATGGATGGGTCGGTGGAAGACAGATGAATGTATGAAGGATTTGACGGATGACTAAATTGGTGGGTGAGTATCAGAATTACCCTATAGAAAACAGTTTTTAAAAGTCTTTATCTGGGAGTTGATCTGACAAATGTTAATAAATTGAATTCGTTGAATTCCTAATGTCACCCACTTAAACTCATAGATATTTTGCCATAATGTTCATTATTATCACGGCAGAGGCTGGCAAGCTACCTGTGGCGTACTCGATATGCCAAAAACAGTAACAACGACAGTCCTCATGCCCCTGATCCTGAAAGAGTCCCCCATACGCCAGCAGGCTACACTAGCATGAGACAGGGACAAATAGAGACATTACTGGTCCCTACTTGAGCAAATCAATGAACAACTGGATGACAATGATACAGTGAATGTTCATTATTGAAATAATGAAACTGCATCTGTAGTTTCATTGTAGCCATCTTTCACGGGCTGTGATTATGCTCAACTGGAGAATAGCCACACTCACAGGAGCCAGCGTTTACCTTTGCACTTCCTTCCAGAATTGCATAGAAGGTAAACCTGAGTTTATCTGGTGACCCAACCCAGGGTGAATAACTGACCTAGCCTACTGCCCACTCTCCATCTAACTCAGCACCAGGTAAGGTGTCAGGTGTCTGTAAATTCAAGACGATCCACCAAAGCCGATAGAGACTTTGAGGGTCATTAGGACCCTGTTGCCCGGCCACTAGCCTTGCAGTGTTTTGTCGCACCTACACACATGGAAACACATGCACAATGAGTGTCCAGTATAGGAAGTGAAACAGATCTGGTCTTTTTTTTCCCCCCTTTTTGGGTCACATCCGGCAATGCTCAAGGGTTACTCCTGGTTCTGCACTCAGGAATCACTCTTGACAGTGCTCAGGGGACCCTATGGGATGCTGGGAATTGAACCCCGGTTGGCCGCGTGCAAGGCACACGCCCTCCCCGCTGTGCTATGGCTCCAGCCCCCAGCTCTGGTCTTTAACTAAGGGTGGGGCTGCTCTGGGCTCACAGAGTTTCAGCAAAGATCCTCTGACAAAGGATCGGTCAAAACCTCAGACCGAGAGGCAAGGAAATGATCAATGTAGAAGACAGGAAGTTTGGGGCATCAAGTTCTGTCTCTTGTCTCTTCGCAGCTGTGTGACTCTGGGCAAGTTATTTCCCCTCTTTGTGGGTCTACCTGCTGTTTTGTAAAATAAGATTGTCCTTCACCTCCCCTGGAGGTTGATGTGTAAATGTGTAACCCACCATAAAGGCATCCCTCAGAGCACTCAAATGTGGGCCAAAGAGATAACACAGCAGGTAGGGTTTTTGCCTTGTACCTAGCCAACCCCTAGTTCAATCCCCGGCATCCCATGTGGTTCCCCAAGCCCCATCAGAAGTAATTCCTGAGTGCAGAGCCAGGAGTGACTCCTGAGCATCGCCGGGTATGGCCCCCAAAATAAAACAAAACAAAACAAAACAAAAAGAATTAAAAAAAAAAAGAATCAAAGAACCTCAAAGGAGAAAGTCCCTCGCTAAGGTAGAGGGAGCTTCCAAAGGACAAAGTTTGCCGTAAACAGACCGGAGGCCAAACAGAGCAAAGCAAAGGGCAAAGATTATAAAGCAACTTCTCTGAAGCAGACTTCCCAGAACTAAAGCAGGGTAACAGGAAGTCATCTGGTGGCCTGACTTTTCCCTGCCTCTTGGCGCAGGACCCAACCTTCAGATTAGACATTCCAGAAAACTTCAGGTCATGCTCACTTCAAGCTTCAGGAATCACCCAACCCCGCCTTCTGGAGCTTTCCAAATAATTGACATTGTCTTTGTTGAGTCAACCATGACCTGACAGTCTTACGTTCACTCCGTGTTAATCCTTTGCGCAAACAGGCCATGAGAAAAAGACAAAAAGCCCTTCACCCAGGTCCCCTCTCCCCTTTCTGCTAAGGCAGGGGGCCCCACCCCTCACATCACCCCCCAGGCCCTGCAGGAGGTTAGCAGCACAGCCAGCCTGCTCCTCCCTGCACCTGGGAAGGAAGACCTTTACATACACAGGGACGGTGGCCGTGAGTGGGCGCGGGGCCTACCTGGGCATTCTTCGTTGCTGCAGACCCACAGGCTGTTCCGACAGATGCTGTAAGGGAGAGAAGCACAGGTCAGGGGTTCCTGCAAGCACAAGGGTCCGTCAGGGGACTGAGCACTCGCCACAGAGTCTCGCTCCCAAAGGGAGAATAAATAGCGCTGATGCTAGGGCACAGACTGGGGGCGGCAGAGTGGGCATGTGCATTACTTTTATTTTTTTGCTTTTGGGGTCACACCCAGCGATGCAGAACGGTTATACCTGACTCTTCACTCAGGAATGACTCCTGGTGGTGCTCGGGGACCAAATGAGATGCTGGGAATCGAACCCGGGTCGGCCGCGTGCAAGGCAAACGCCCTGCCCGCTGTGCTATCGCTCCAGCCCCCATTGTGCATTATATTGAGGAGTGTTTGGGTGATGCCCAGGGGATACTCTGGGGCCTGTGTTTTGGGGTCACTCCTGGAGGTGACTCTGGAGGGGACCAGGTGATGCCAGGAATCAAACTTGGGCCAAGTGTGTGCTCCAGCCCTTTGAGCTGTCGCTCAGGCCCCGGAAGGGTCTGCCAGAAGCTGAAGGCGTGCAGGACCAGGCTCTGCTGCAAAGGATTCCTGAAACGCTGGCAGAGAAAGCGAAGAAGAAAGAAAATCGAGGGGCGTCAACGTTCCTGAACATTTAACCCGGAGACTTAGCAGTCAAATCCCTGCAAGGGCGTTAGTTCAGCAGGTAGGGTACTTGCCTTGCATGTGGTCAACCTGGGTTTGAGCCACAGCACCACATAAGGTCCCTTAAATCTTTGAGGAGTGATCCCTGAGTGCTGAGCCAGGAGTATTTACTAAGCACCACTGGGTGTGGCCCAGTGAAGCACTGTAGCACTGTCGTCCTGTTGTTCATCCATTTGCTCGAGCGGGCACCAGTAACGTCTCCATCATGAGACTTGTCGTTACTGTGTTTGGCATATCGAATACGCCACGGGGAGTTTGCCAGGCTCTGCCGTGCGGGCGGGATACTCTCGGTGGCTTGCTGGGCTCTCCGAGAGGGACGGAAGAATCGAATCCAGGTCAGCCGCATGCAAGGCAAACGCCCTACCTGCTGTCCTATCATGGCCCCAACGAAACAAAATTGACAAAATCCCTGTGTGCATACACAAGCCAGCTAGTGGGCGAGGGAAAGAATGTTCCTGGGGAGGCTGAAGCGATAGCACAGCAGGTAGGGCGTTTGCCTTGCACGTGGTCGACACAGGTTCGATTCCCAGCATCCCATAGGGTCCTCTGAGCACCGTCAGGGATAATTCCTGAGTGCAGAGCCAGGAGTGACCCCTGTGCATCGCCAGGTGTGACCCAAAAAGAAAGAAAAAAAAAAGAATGTTCCTGGTTTCCACAGCTGGGAACGCGCAGGGGCAGCCGGGGAAACCCCAGCTGGCTCCTTGAGGAGCATCAGTGCGGGAAGAGCGAAAGGCAGCCGTGGGGGTGGAAGGAGGCGCTGCCTTCCTGGGGTGCAGCCCAGGAGGGCAGGGCAGAGCTGTGTCCTACCCCCAGGAGAGAGACAGTCTCCAGGAGAAATAGCATGTGACTCCGGGACAGGTGTGCAAATCACAAATGATACAAGGTTGCCACTGCGGACACAAAGTAGCCCAACCTAACCCTTGGGGTGTGTTTCCTTCTTTCTTCATTGGGCCAATTGTATTTGCAGCTTGAATTTTCCTAGGAAGTGGCAATATCTTGGACTTGGTCGTCTTGTACTCTTTTCTCCAGATGTAATTGGTTTGATAGCTTTATTTTATTTTATTTTTGCTTTTTTAATTTTTGCTCTTTTGCAACGGCTGACCTGGGTTCTGTCCCTGGCACCCCACTAGGTACAGGAAGCAGCAACTACAAGGTATGACCCAAAATACAACAGAAAAAAAAAACACGATAATTTATGCGTCAACTCCTCCCAGTTTTATAGAGCGATAGCATAGAGGGTAGGGCGTTTGTCTTGCAGGTGGATAACCCGGGTTCGACTCCTCCGCCCCTCTCGGAGAGCCTGGTAAGCTACTGAGAGTATCTCACCCGAATGGCAGAGCCTGGCAAGCTACCCATGGCGTATTGGATATGCCAAAACCAGTATCAACAAGTCTCACAATGGAGATGTTACCGGTGCCCGCTCGAGCAAATCGATGAGCAACGGGACGACAGTGACAGTGACAGTGATTTTTACTTTTGGAGAGATAGCACAGCAGGTAGGGCGTTTGCCTTGCATGCGGCCAACCCGGGTTCGATTCCCAGCATCTCATATGGTCCCCTGAGCACCGCCAGGTGAACAAAAACATTAATACAGAAGGTTCAGCCAGCAATAACAGCTTCCGAGACCCTGCGACAAGGACTTCATGTCCCCCACCATGTGATAATAACAAGGTCCACAAATTTTCTTTTACTGAAGTAACTTTTGATGGTTCCGTTAGCCATTTGGTTGTAACAAGCAATCATAAAATGAATTCTTTGGGGCCTGCTGAGAGGGCAGGTTTTTGGGGTGGGAGGGGATGGGTGCGATGGTGGAGAGAAGGTGACAGGGGTGGCGTCATTGGTGTTGGAATACCGAATGCCCCTAACAAACGCATCGCGAGCACCTTTGCAAACCATGGTGTTTAAACAAAGGGGGGGGGAGTCTTAGAGGTGCTATTTGCATGTCAGGGTTCTTCCGAGCTGATCACCCACCCGAGGCAGTTCTGTCACTGCCTGGTGACAAAGGCCCATCATGGCCTTCCATACCCTTCTCCAGACCTGCTCTCCGCCTGCACAGCCCGGCCAGCCCTCACCCAGGTGCTGTTGTACCTGCAGCTTCCCCCATCCCCTCAAATCCCCCAGCCCCAGGGAGTGCTCCCGATTACCAGGTGTTGCAGTCCTGTGAGAGGGAGGAGCCTGGGGGGAACCTCTTCCCACCGTGCACACAGGAACACTCAGAGCTGTCCACACACCGGCCTGAGTCCAGCAGCTGCCCGTCTGCAATCAAAGGGCAGCGAGGTCAAGACCTATTTTTTATTTTATTTTATTTTATTATTTTATTTTATTTTTTGCTTTTTGGGTCACACCCGGCGATGCACAGGGGTTCCTCCTGGCTCTGCACTCAGGAATCACTCCTGGCGGTGCTCGGGGGACCCTATGGGATGCTGGGAATCGAACCCAGATCAACCTACTCTTGGTGGGGTTGGAGCGATTGCACAGCGGGTAGGGTGTTTGCTTTGCACGTGGCCGACCCGGGTTCGATTCCCAGCATCCCATAGGGTCCCCCGAGCACCTCCAGGAGTCCTTCTTGAGTGCATGAGCCAGGAGTAATCCTTGTGCATCGCCAGATGTGACCCAAAAAGCAAAAAAAAAAAAAAAAAAAGACCTCCTCTTGGCATCATCCATCCTCCTCCTCCAATACTAGAAGCTTCAGGAGCACTCAGCAAGGTAGTGCTTCTTCCACAACTACCTACGACCTACCCGAGACCTAGTCCTGGGATGCAGGTTTCATGTCTACCCCAAGTGAGAACAGGGCTGGTCAACTCCCCCTCTCCAGATGGAGAAATTCTGGGGAAGAGTTCTGTTTGTCTACTTTTCATTAGGAGATGTCGTGAGCTTGGGTCAAGGGCTTCTTCCAAGAAACGCTAAGAAGTTTGTTCACCTTGCACAGGAATGCAGACAGATTGGAGGAGACGATTACTAACGCCCAGCCTACAGAAGCACAAACGGAGGCCAGCGTCCTCCAGGGCCTTCCGGGAAGGAAGTCGGGGGTTCAAATCCACAGGGTGCGCTCTGGTTCATTCAACAGGGCTTGCCACCCCGAAACACCAAAATCTCTCCTGAGCAAGATGTTTGAGTAACAGGCTCTTTTCAGCTGAGCTCAGATGGCCCAGAAAGAGTCAAAAGCAAAATGAAAATGAAATGAGACCCCCTCTTCCCTGTCGGAAAGATAGTACAGGGGACATTCACCTAGAGAGAGAGAGAAAGAGAGAGAGAGAGAGAGAGAGAGAGAGAGAGAGAGAGAGAGAGAGAGAGAGAGAGAGAGAGAGAGAGAGAGAGAACAAAAGGGAATGCCCTGCCACAGAGGCGAGGTGGGGTGGGGGGGATGGGATTGGGGGTGGGAGGGATGCTGGGTTTATCCATGGTGGAGAAGGGGCACTGGTGGAGGGATGGGTTCTCGAACACTATATGACCGAAACATAAGCACAAAAATGTGTAAATCTGTAACTGTACCTTCACAGTGATTCACTAATAAAAAAAATTAAAAATTAAAAAAAGACATTCACTTTGCCTGTGGCCAAGTCTGGTTTGATCCCCAGCGCCACTGCCTCTGGTCCCCTGAGCACCACCAGGAGTGACCCCTGGAGCACTGAGCCCAGAGCACTGAGACCAGGTGAGGTCCCTGAGCCAAAAACCCTCTTCTGCAAGACTGACTCCCTGACCACATGAGAAAAGAAAACCTTGGACGGGGGCTGGAGTGATAGCACAGCGGATAGGGCGTTTGCCTTGCATGTGGCCAACCCGGGTTCGATTCCCAGCATCCCATAGGGTCCCCTGAGCAGCGCCAGGGGTAATTCCTGAGTGCAGAGTCAGGAGTGACCCCTGTGCATTGCTGGGTGTGACCTAAAAAGCAAAGAAAAAAAAAAAAAAGAAAACCTGGACGGACTCCACCCCCCTGCCAGGGCAGCCCAGCCTCTGTCTCCTGGATGCACGTGCTTTAGTGGATCCAGTACAACAGGAAAACGGAAATGAAAACCAAATGTCAGATCAGAGTGGACAAAGACCTGTAATAAAATAAATAAAAAGCCTCTGATTTATGCAACGGAAACCAAGACAAGAAGCCTGCATCCGCTCCTCCCTCCCCCCCGCCCCCGCCCCCAGGGTGCTGGCAAGCTCTCGGCTTAGTCCCTAATGTGAGGGCACATTACCAGGGCAGCTGCAGCCGTCCACGCAGGCCTCGGAACACCCCTCCCGGATGTGCAAACTCTGGCAGGTCTTGGTGCAAGGGGACACACACGCCTGGTACTCCATGCCTGCAGGGCATGCCGGACCTAAAACGGAAAATTTGAGTCTCCCCAGGGCCAGTTCCCAAGACGGGGCCTCCACAAACCCTCTGTCTTTAGGACCCCCCAGGGCCATCATCAGCCCCCATGGCGCCGTGCCCCCTCCCAAGGTGCTATTATTAGAGCCCCTGGCCCCCATGTCTGGCATCTTGGGAAAGTCCTGGCCGATTCTTCCTCTGAGGGGAGGGGTCTCCTTCTACATGAAATCGGTCCCAGGCGACAGACAGAAGGACTGCACTCTTTTGTGGAGTATAGAATAACGTCACATGAGGCTGACACCCAAGGACAGTAGAGACAAGGGCCAGGGGGATTGCCCCATAGCTGGAAGCCTGCTTCATGAGTGGAGGGGAGAAGGCAGATGGAATAGAGAAGGGTTCACTAAGAAAATGAAGGCTGGAGGAACCAGTTGGGATGGGAGATGCATGCCGAAAGTAGATAATGGACCAAACATGATGACCTCTCAGTGTCTGTGTTGCAAGCCATAATGCCCCAAAGTAGAGAGAGAGTCTGGGGAATATTGTCTGCCATGGAGGCAGGGGGAGGGTGGGAAAGGGGGGTATACCCGTGATATTGGTGGTGGGGAATGTGCACTGGTGGAGGGATGGGTGTTTGATCATTGTGAGACTGTAACACAAACATGAAAGCTTGTAACTATCTCACGGTGATTCAATAAAATTTAGAAAGAAAGAAAGAAAGAAGAAAGAGAGAAAGAAAGAAAGAAAGAAAGAAAGAAAGAAAGAAAGAAAGAAAGAAAGAAAGAAAGAAAGAAAGAAAGAAAGAAGAAAGAGAGAAAAAAGAAAGAAAGAAAGAAAGAAAGAAAGAAAGAAAGAAAGAAAGAAAGAAAGAAAGAAAGAAAGAAGAAAGAGAAAGAGAGAGAGAGAGAAAGAAAGAAAGAAAGAAGAAAGAGAAAGAGAGAGAAAGAAAGAAAGAAAGAAAGAAAGAAAGAAAGAAAGGAAGGAAGGAAGAAAGAAAGAAAGAGATAAAGAAAGAAAGAAAGAAAGAAAGAAAGAAAGAGAGAGAAAGAAAGAGAGAAAGAAAGAAAGAAAGAAAGAAAGAAAGAAAGAAAGAAAGAAAGAAAGAGAGAGAAAGAAAGAGAAAGAAAGAGAGAGAGAGAGAGAGAGAAAGAAAGAAAGAAAGAGAGAGAGAGAGAAAGAAAGAAAGGAGAGAGAGAGAAAGAAAGAAAGGAGAGAGAAAGAAAGAAAGAGAGAGAGAGAGAAAGAAAGAGAGAGAAAGAAAGAAAGAAAGAAAGAAAGAAAGAGAGAGAGAAAGAGAAAGAAAGAAAGAGAGAGAGAGAGAGAGAGAGAGAAAGAAACTGGCCCTAGGCTTATCCCACCCAGCACCCAGCACCTGCGATCACCTATGCTTGCTCCCCAAGCACCTAGGCCTCTTGCCCACGAGACCCCACCCCAGGGGCCAAGACTGCCCCCACCCCCTTTTCTCTTGATCTTGTGGTTAACAGATGGGCACAAAACATCCGACAGATGGGCACCAGCCCTATTTTCCAGGCCTTGCCACACCAAGTCACAACCCCAGTGCCCTTCTCTTTCAAGACACCCCAGCGAACCACTCCACCCTACCTTCAAAGACGTTTCTTTTTCAAAGGTATCCACCTTATTAACAGAGGAGAAAACATCTGCTAATAGGCACCTTTCTCACACCCCCACAGCCAAGATAAAAGCTCTAATTTATAAGCAGAAGCAACACAAACTGAGAAGTGTGTGTGTGTGTGTGTGTGTTTGTGTGTGTATGTGTGTGATGTAAGTATGTGGCCTGCCCTCACCTCTATCTGAATAATCTCCTAATGATCACTGCCCCTGGGGCTGGCTATCCGTACACCTTAGGTGAGTGAAGAGTGGGGAGAGAGAAGCCTTCCTAGGAGGCGACCCAAGATGCCCCTCTTCAATCACCGCCCTTTGGGGATGGTGACAAGGACCTAGGGACAGCATGGGATTAAGAGGTGACAAACATGGTGTCCCAGGGTGGGATGGAAGGGAGGAAGAGCATGGCACCTGGGGGAGAGGAGGCAAGATCAGTACCCCCGCCCCCCACCCCGCTGTCCCCTCTCCCACGACAACAGGGCGCAAGTTCTGCTCTCTGCGCCTGCAAAGGGGGGACATTAACCCAAATCGACTGGATCACTGAGAACATGGTTGGAGGTAGAGAAGGGCTTGGACTTCCAGAGGGGGCGTGGGGCATCTCTGGAGACTTGGAGTGAGCCAGGGGAGGTGCGTGAAGCATGATTAAAGGTGTAGTCGGGGGGTGGAGAGGAAGGGGGACTGTGAACGCCAAGGGCAGCATGGCATGAACCAAGGAACATGGAGCATGAGCGGAGGGAAACATGGCATGAGCCGAGGGGGCGTGGCTGAAGCGAGGAGGTGTGGCATAAATCTAGGGGGCATGGCATGAACAAAAGGGTGTGGCATGAACAAAGGGGTGTGGCAAAAACCAAGGAGGTGTGGCATAAACTTGGGGGCGTGGCATGAACGGAGGAGGTGTGGCATAAACTAAGGGGGCATGGTGTGAATAGAGAGGTGTGGTGTGAACCAAGGGGGCGTGGCATGAGCAGAGGAGGTGGGGCTTGAACCAAAGGGGGGTGGCATGAGCAGTGGAGGTGGGGCTTGAACCAAGGAGGCGTGGCATGAGCAGAGGAGGTGGGGCTTGAACCAAGGGGGCGTGGCATGAGCAGTGGAGGTGGGGCTTGAACCAAGGAGGCGTGGCATGAGCAGAGGAGGTGGGGCTTGAACCAAGGGGGCGTGGCATGAGCAGAGGAGGTGGGGCTTGAACCAAGGGGCGTGCATGAGCAGAGGAGGTGGGGCTTGAATCAAGGGGCGTGGCATGAGCAGAGGAGGTGGGGCTTGAACCAAGGGGGCGTGGCATGAGCCAAGAGTGGCGTGAGCCGACCTTGGCATGAGCCGGGGGTGGCTTGGTGTATGGGCAGACCCGGGAACCAATGCCGGGGGGCCTTTCAGGCCTCAGCACTATGACCAGGTGGCTGAGGCAGAAGCAGGGCAGGAACTGGACCAGGACACGTGGTGCCTTTTGGCTGATCCTGACTCACTGCGTGGCTGGGCACAGCTCCCAACGCTTCCTAAGTGCCACGCCAGCTCCAGCACCACCCCCCCACCCCCACCCCCCTAGCGCCTCCCAGCAGGGGAGAAGCCAGCGTTGACTCACGGCACCCGCTGGGGTCAGTCCAGCCGTACAGCACCAGGCCCTGCTGGGCACACGCCCGGGCGTACTCCTGCAGGGCCGCGCACGGGCACCCGGGCTCCTGGCCGCACGCGCACAGAGAGCTTTCGCACAGGGCCACGAAGGGCTCGGGGGCCACCAGCGGGTGGCAGCGGGCGAACACCGAGGCGCTCTTCAGCAGCTGGCACCGCTCCCACAGGTCCTGCAGGGACAACAGAGGGTGAGGGTGGCACCGTGTGGCCCCGACTCTGACAGGCTCGTGCGCGTTTGTCTGAGTTTCTTAGCAGACCCAGGAAGCCTGGGTCCCTCCCCCGCACGGGGACAGTGCCTGGCCGCAGTGTAGAGAGGATGAACACTTGGCCAGTGAAACAGGGGACCCAGGGCCTGAGCAATAGCACAGCGGGGAGGGCGTTTGCCTTGCACACAGCCGACCCGGGTTCGATTCCCAGCATCCCATAGGGTCCCCCAAGCACCGCCAGGAGTAATTCCTGAGTGAAAAGCCAGGAGTAACCCCTGTGCATTGCTGGGTGTGACCCAAAAAGCAAAAAAAAAAAAAAAGAAACAGGGGACCCAGTCTAACCCCAGCACCGCCCACCCTGCACACGAGCCCCTCGGACTGCGCCAGGACCTGGCTGTGGGCCCAGGAACACCCCTGACCTTCCTTCAGAGCTGCCCAGCTTGCACGCTCTGCCTTCAAACAGCATCATGCTGGTTACCAGGTTTCTCAGCCGCAGCGGGCCCGGGGGCACCCAGCCTGGCCCTGGTGGGTCCCACTGAGCCTTCAGAAAGCAACGGTCCCCAGCAGGGGCTGCTGGGCTGCGGCCACGGGAGCTGTGAGGTCACAGGCCGCTCTGCGTGAGTGTGTGCGTCAGCTCTGCCCTGCCCGAGCAGCCACTGGCCTCTCTGACCCGCTGCCCGGAGGAGAACAGGCACAGGCCTCACCCAGCTCTGCCTGCTGCAGGCACCGAGGCAACCCGCCTCCCTCGGGGAGAAGAGCGTTCTGTGAGGGCCTGAGCGGGACTGCCGCGGGGAGGACGCTTGCCTCGTGCACAGCCGACCTGGGTTCTATTCCCAGCACCCCTACGGGGGGCACTGGGTCCCGCCAGGAGTGATTCCTGAGCGCAAGAGCCAGGTTTTTAATTTTGTTTTGTTTGGGGTGGTGGCGGGGGGAGGTCTGAGGAGTCAGTGATGCTCAGGAGTGACTCCTGACTCTGCACCCGGGAATTACATCCTGGCAGGGCTCAGGAGCAAACCTGGGTCAGTCATGTGCAAAGCGAGCGCCCTACGCACTGTGCTCTCTCCGGCACCCTGAGTGCATCCGGCGCACCCCTCCCCTGCAACACACACACACACACACACACACACACACACGCACTCGAGCATCCTAGAGTAACACTATCCACAGAGCCAGGCACCCAGAAAGCAGTGTGCAAACCCACCCTGCTGCCCGGAGTTCCTGGGCCCACAGAGTCGGGAGGCGGGGTGGTAGGCCGAAGGCTAGCTCAGGAAAAGAGACAGGGAGGGGGGCTGGAGCGATAGCACAGCGGGTAGGGCGTTTGCCTTGCACGCGGCCGACCCGGGTTCGAATCCCAGCATCCCATATGGTCCCCTGAGCACGGCCAGGGGTGATTCCTGAGTGCAGAGCCAGGAGTAACCCCTGTGCATCGCCAGGTGTGACCCAAAAAGCAAAAAAAAAAAAAAAAAAAAAAAAAAAAAAGAGACAGGGAGGGTGGGCAGGCAGGCAGGCAGCCCCCACCCCAAGCTCTGTCTCTTTTCCTGAGCTAGCCTTCAGCCTACCACCCCCTTCTCAGAAAAACAAAACACCCTCCTGGACATCTGCCTTGCTGAAGTAAGCAAAAGTGCGTCCTTGGGGGCTGGAGCAATAGCACAGCGGGTAGGGCGTTTGCCTTGCACGCGGCCGACCCGGGTTCGATCCCCAGCATCCCATAGGGTCCCCTGAGCACCGCCAGGAGTAATTCCTGAGTGCAGAACCAGGAATAACCCCTGTGCATCGCCAGTTGTGACCCAAAGAAAAGCAAAATAAAAAGAAAGTGCGTCCTCGCTGCACCCGAGGTACCTACCCGCCCCCGTCCTCGGGAGGGGGTGGGAACCACCCGCTTTGAGAACGGCCATGTCTCTACCCTGGGGCTCATGCCTGCCCTTCCCTCTCCGATAACGGAACCGGGTCAGCGCCCACAGCTGGGTCTCAGCGAGGTCTAGCCTGGGAATCACCACCACCAACCACAAGCGCTCCGTCACCCCCGCGCCAGAGACACCCCAGGCCGCCCCCCTGCCGGGAGGATTCTCTCCTGCTGAGCACGACCCAGGGAGCCTTTGTCGCTCCCCGGAGTCGCCTCCACTCATGTCCCTCCCTCGTCCTGGGCCGGACCCTCTGGAACAGTCGCCACGGACCACGGGACCTTGGCGTTTGTCCCTCGTTTCGCTGGGCCGTGACCCTCCTCGGGACCAAGTGGGGGTTCGTTCTGGTGTTGTCAGTGTGTCCTGAGGCCCAGGAGAAGACGCAGCGGCTCATGTCCACCCCGCGAGGGGCCCGGCCTCCGAAAGGGCCCCTCGGACCCCTCGGGAAGGGCAGAGAACGGCCTCCCTGCCCACCCAAGGAAAGAAAACCTTCAAGCGGCAGCTCCACGTTTTTGCTAGAGATTCCCGCCATGGGGTGGGGTGGGGGGCCTGCAGGAGCGTGACACGCGTCGGCACCCCGAGACTGGCTCCCACAGCCCCGCGGCCGGCTGCAGGGACCTCTCAGCCGCTGGCCGCCTTGGCCGGAGTCAGGCACTTCCGCCCCCGGGAAACGTCCTGGCCCCCCGCTCACAGGAAAAGCAGGGGTGAGTCCCGGCAGCTTCCCAGGCCAGTCCCTGGGGGGTGAGCGGCTTCTAGGCAGCCTTTTGCAGGAAGGTGCCTTTCGAGCAGCGCCTGCAGAGGGAGTGGAACCCTGCAGACTGGCCGCCGGCTGCCCAGGGCTTCCTCCTGGCCCGAGCTGCCGTCACTCCTGAAGGTGCGGAGGAAGCATATAGGCAGGGCGGGGCTGGAACCCGCGTCAGCCTGAACCCCCAGGCCCGCTCTCTCTCTCCCCTCTCTCTCTCTTCCCCCTCTCTCCCTCCCTCTCTCCCTCTCTCTCCCCCCTCTCCCTCTCTCTCTCCCTCTCTCTCCCTCTCTGTCTCTCTCTCCCTCTCTCTCCCTCTTACTCTCCCTCTCTCCCTTTCTCTCCCTCTCTCTCTCCCTTTCTCTCTCCCTCTCTGTCTTTCCATATCTCTGTCTCTGTCTCTCTCTGTCTCTGTCTTTTTCTGTCACTCTGTTTCTGTCTCTCTCTGTCTTTCACTATCACTGTCTCTCTCTGTCTCCTCTGTCTCTGTCTCTCTCTCCTCCCCTCTCTCTATCTCTGTCTCTGTATCTCTCCTCTCCTCTCTCTGTCTATCTCTGTCTCTGTCTCTCTGTCTCTGTCTTTCTCTTTCTCTGTCTCTCTGTCTCCTCTGTCTCTCTGTCTGTCTCTCCTACCCTCTCTCTATCTCTCTCTATCTCTGTCTCTCCTCTCTCTCTGTCTCTCTCTGTCTTTCTCTATCACTGTCTCTCTGTCTCCTCTGTCTCTGTCTCTCTCTGTCTCTGTCTCTCTCTCCTCCCCTCTCTCTATCTCTCTCTGTCTCTGTCTCTCTCCTCTCCTCTCGCTGTCTCTCTATCTCTGTCTCTGTCTCTCTGTCTCTGTCTTTCTCTTTCTCTGTCTCTCTTTCTCTGTCTCTCTGTCTCCTCTGTCTCTCTGTCTCTGTCTCTCCTCCCCTCTCTCTATCTCTCTCTGTCTCTCCTCTCTCTCTCTCTGTCTCTGTCTCTGTCTCTCTCTCTCTCTCTGTCTGTCTCTCTGTCTCTGTCTCTCTGGCCCTGGTCCTGCCTTTCTCAGCAGAGACTAGCCAAACAGGGTGCCATTCCCTTGCCTCTAGTCTTCCCGCGGCCAGCCCTGTCCTGCGCGTGGCCTGCGAGAGGGACAGGCCTAGTTGGCCCTCCAGCCCGGCTGCCCGCTGCCCAGAGAGCACTGCGACGTGGCCGAGTCTCAACAGCAGGCAGATCAACAGAGCGTCCCGCGACTGCGCCAACTTCCGGCTCCTTTGGACGGTGGCCGGGCCAGGCCAGCCAGGGGGAGAGCCCGCTGGGCCTCCCCACCTCCCCCGCCTCAGTCTCCATCTCCCCCACTCGGGACAGCTTCCTCCCACCTCCCATCGTTTCCCTCCCAGAGCTGAGGCTCGAGCCAAGCGCACGGATGCGGCACACAGCAGGTAGGGCGCTCGCCTGGCGCATAAACGATCTGGATTCGATCCTCCACACCTCAGAGGGTCCCCCGAGCCTCGCCAGCAGGGACCCCTGAGCACAGAGTCAGGAGTCATCCCTGAGCACTGATTCAGGAGTCAACCCTGAGCACAAATAGGTGTAGCCCCCACACAAAATTCTTAAAAATTTTTAAAAATCCGGGCTGGAGTGATAGCACAGTGGTTAGTGCATTTGCCTTGCATGCAGCCAACCCGGGTTCGATTCCCAGCATCCCATACGGTCCCCTGAGCACTGCCAGGGGTAATTCCTGAGTGCAGAGCCAGGAGTGACCCCTGTGCCATCGCCGGGTGTGACCCAAAAAGAAAAGAAAAAAATTTTTTTTAAATAGCAGACCGGGTGCCAGCCTCCCAGGGAAACCTGTGCCTCGCTCGGATGGGCCTCCCTCAACCCCGGTTCTGGCTCAGGGGCCGCCTTGCTGGGGCGCCCCCCGGGATCAGTTCCCAGGTCCCTGCCCTGCCGCGGTGCGCGCCCCCACCGCCCGCCCTCCCGGGGTGCGTCTGTCTGCGCATGCCCGCGCGGTATCCATCGCCCCAGGCGGCCCCACGCTTCCTGGCAGGTGTTTTAAGCGGCAGCTGGATTCCCAGAACCCAAAGACAGGACAATAAGGAAACGTCAGGCCCGGCCTAAGGGGGGGAAGCGGGGGGCACAGTGTCGAGGACGTTCCACCTGGCAGAGCTTAGGGATGGGGAGCTGGCCTCCCACCCGAACCCCGTCTCTATGGGGACCGTCTACACGAGAGTCTCGGGACTCAGCCCCCACCTGCCCGTGCTGTCCCCAGGGCGCGGCCGCTGGCAGCTGGACGCAATAAGAACCCCGATGCCAGGGGCGTTTCCTGGAAGGAGGCAAGTCAGGGCCCGGCGCTGGGAGCCACTCAGGGTTTCCGGCAGCGGGCCCGACTCGAACCCTCCGCCCAGCGCTGCCCACTGACTTCCCTGGCTGGCAGCTCGTGGGGACGCTGCCCCGACAGGCCGGGGACCTCAGCTCCTCCCCCAGGCCTGCCATGGCTGCACTGAACACGCTCCTGCCTCCAGCCCCTCGCAGGGGGTTCACCCCGGGGGGCGTGGTGCCCGTCCTGCAGGATGGGAGGGGCCGGAGCTGGGATTCTCCGCAGTCAGGACGGCCCACAAGCCCCCCGGGCCGGCCCACCCTGCCGTCCTGCACGCAGGGTTCTGCAGGGGCACACGGGCAGGTGCCCCGGGCTGGGAAGCTGCAGAAGCTCTTTCCGGCGTCTCATCTCCACCCCCTTCCAGGGAGAGGCTGCGAGTTAGCAGACCCCCGGCGGGAAGCCCCTGGCCACCCCCATCGACCTGCCTTAAGGCCAACACAGGCCTCCTCTCTGCAGGGAACACTTTTGTCTGGGGGCCGCATTCAGCAGTGCTCGGGGCTGAGTCCCGGCTCTGTGCCCAGGGATGACGCCTGGTGGGGCTCAAGGGTCCGTATGTAGCGCTGGAGGTCAAACCGAGGGTGGCCACACGCAAGGCAAGCATCCTGCCCACTGTACTGTCGCTCTCCCCCTCCCCCACTGCCCACCCCCGTTGTTTAGGGGAAAATGCTTCCTTGGGCCATTCCTTCCCCTTTCTAGGTGCTACTGTTGTTGCTGAAGCAATGCCCAGGGACCTCTCTCTCTCTCTCTCTCTCTCTCTCTCTCTCTCTCTCTCTCTCTCTCACACACACACACACACACACACACACACACACACACACGCACACGCACGCACACGTGGCCGTGGTGCTCAGACCTTCCAGCAGTGATGTTCATTGACTGCAGCGCTCAGAAGCTTTTGCCCAGGGTGGGGTGACCCTCCTCTCACTTCGGTGCTCACACAGCAATCTCGAGGGGTGGGGGGTGGGGGAGCATGCTGTTAGTTGAGGCACACGAACGACGGTGGTGGTGCTCACACATATTCTCGCCAGGGGTCACACTCCTGGTCTGGGTGTGTGTGTGTCTCTTATCGATTTATTTCGGGGCGGGGAGGTACTCAGGAGCTTGTCGTGACTAGGTGCTCTAAGGTGACTCCCAGTGGGGGGGGTTCGGGGGCCAGAGAGTAAACCGGAGTCTTGTGCATCATGAAAAGCACATACCCAGACCACTGAGCCACACAGCCCCCAGCCCAGACGTGTGTCTGTTAGGGGTGTGGGTGGGTGCTGGTCATCTCCCAGCTCTGCGCTTGGGGGTACGCGCAGTGCCGAATGTCTGTGTGGTTGACACGCTAAGCCCCCGCACCCTTTCTCCAAATCCCCCTGTGAACATTTTGAACCCATAAACGGACAAACATACCCATAAACTGATCCTTTAGAGGCTGAAAAACACCTTCGGAGAACACAGAACTCATCTGAGAAAGGAGAGAAAAGTACTGCCTGCTGGACGTGGAAAGTGAGGCACAGAGGAAGAACTGATGAAATCAGTGGTTCTCAGAGTGTGGTCCAGTGACACCCACCTCCCCCCTACACACACACACACACACACACACACACACACACACACACACACAGACACACACACACACACACCCAAGACGATCCAGGAACCCCCAGGTCAAAAATGCTTTTCATAGTCTGCCGAAGATGTTCTTTTCCCTCTTTCTCTCTCTCTTTCACAAGTTTTCAGTGGAATTTTCCAGAGGCTCCTGGAAGAGTGATGTCACAACAAGCCTGAGGGCAGAAGCAGAGGCCGGCAGCCAGCTGATTTCTCTTAAGTCAGGGAAGAAGGAGGTTTGCAAAGAAAGACTGGAAGCGAGGCCATGCTTCTCTGAGTATTTTTTTTTTAATTATAGTTACTTTTTTTTTTTAAGCTATGACTCGTGCTAAATGTAATATGCTGGTCTCTTCAAGGCACTAATAGGTGTTACATGCTTTCATGACGTAGTTAAAGACTGTTGGCTGCAATAGCTACAACCAAAGACAACATCTCTTTGGCATCAAATGTGCTTTTTAGAGCATCAGGTGTACTGAGATTAAAGAAGCCCCACACACATCAGCCTGTGCTGGTGAGAGAATGGCCGTGCACCCCCCGCCCACCCCCGCCCCGCCCTTGCACCCCACAGGCCACCCCCACCCCGTGCTTTGCAATTCCTACCCAAACTTTCAGATTAGAAGACAGTGTTGGACAGTGGATATAGCAAATGTCTGAGAAACACGGGGGAGTGGGAGCCCCGAAGGGTGTGACTCCAAGAAAATCATCTAGATTCTCTCTCTCTCTCTCTCTTTTTTTTTTTTACTTTTTGGGTCATACCCAGCGATGCACAGGGGTTCCTCCTGGCTCTGCATTCAGGAATGACTCCTGGCGGTGCTCAGGGGACCGTGGGATGGTCGTATGGGATGCTGGGAATCGAACCCGGGTCGGCCGCATGCAAGGCAAACGCCCTACCGGCTGTGCTATCGCTCCAGTCCCCATCTAGACTCTCTAGATCTCTATTTTGCCCTCCCTCCCTCCCGTGAAAGAAGATGAGTGTGGGAGAGATTGAAAATATCTGCCAGGGGCTGGAGAGATAGTATAGCGGGTAAGATGCTAGCCAATCCAGGTTTGGTCCTTGCCCCCCCCCCCCATGTGGTCCTCTGAGTTCTGCCAGGAGTGAACCCTGAGTGCCAAGCCAGGAGTAAGTCCTGAACACCACTGGGAGTGGGCCTCTCTCTGCAAAAAAAAAAAAGATATCCAGCATCTATTTTCCCCATTTTATTTGATTGTTAGTTTTGGGGTTACACCGGTGGTATTTCAGGGGGCTATGCTATCCTGGGGATGGAACTCGGGACAGGACTTCAAATATTTATAGGGGCAAGGTAGTTGATAGTGTTTTTATCAAATATAGATTATTAAAAATTTCCACTTTCCAGGGCCGACGTGATAGCACAGCAGGTAAGGCACTTGCCTTGTACTCAGGCAACCTGGGTTCGACCCCCGGCATCCCATACGGTCTCTCGAGCACCACCGGGAGTGATTGCTGAGTGCAGAGCCAGGAGGAACCCCTGACCATCGTCAGGGGTGACCCGGAAAACATATTTTTAAAAATTCCACTTTGATTAGGGGTTTGTTTATTTCTTGCTTTCATTCTGCCCATCTTTGCCTCATACATTTCTCTCTTTGTAGTTTGGGTTGGGGTCCCCACCTGGCAGTGCTGGGGGCGTAGTCGTGACTGACTCCCAGCTCAGTGCTCAGGAGTCATTCCCACCATTACTCTAGGTGCTGGGTATCAAATCCAGTCCTCCTGCATGCAAACAGGCATCCATCCCTTTGTGCTCTCGCCTTACTTCTCTCCCCTTCCTCTCAGACATAGGATCTCTGATTTCAAGTGCCCCCTGGCACACAGCCACTGGGACTAAAGGTTCCATTTCTCAGTCTCCTTTGAAAAAGAGGTTCCACAGGACTAATTTCTGCCCAGTAGGATATAAGCAGAGGGTTCCCCAGTGGAGAGGGTGCCTCTCTGCTAGTCCTTCCTTTTACTACCACTGGTCAGGGGCTGAGAAGCCTGGTGCTTGTACAGCCATCCTGGGCCATGAAGTAGACACACTTCACAGGGGACAACAGGACATCGAGAGAGAAAGAGACAGGAGTCTACATATTTGGGTACCTAACCCCAAAACTATTCATTCAAATGCACACCATTATTCATTGCAATGCTTAGTACAATAGCTAACATCTGGAATCAACCTAGGTGACCAATAACAGATGAATGGGTTAGGAAGATGTGGTATATGTACGCAATGGAATACTATGCAGTGGTGAAGAACAATGAAATCATGTGATTTGCTGCAGCCTGGATGGAGCTGGAGGACGCCGCATTGGGTGAAGGAAGCCAGAAGAAGAAAGACAAACTCGGGATGATGTCACTTATCTTATCCATGGTATACGGAATAACTGAATGAGAGAATGCACTGGAATAAAGGGGGATGCCTCGAACACCCTTGGCCCCAGAATATAGGAGGAGCAAATCAGAGAAAGAAAGAAATTGAGGGAAGAAGATGAGAAAGAGAAATCATGGAGAAAGAGTAGGGCCTCGGGTATACGGTAATACCTGGGGAGTGCTATAACTCGGCTATAGCTATATAGCACTGTCTGTAGCACTGTCGTCCCGTTGTTCATCAATTTGCTCAAGCGGGCACCAGTAACGTCTCCATTGTGAGACTTGTTGTTACTGTTTTTGGCATATCCAATATGCCACGGGGAGCTTGCCAGGCTCTGCCGTGCGGGCGGGATACTCTCGGTAGCTTGCTGGGCTCTCCGAGAGAGACGAAGGAATCGAACCTGGGTCGGCCGAGTGCAAGGCAAACGCCCTACCCGCTGTGCTATCACTCCAGCCCATAGCTATGTAACCAAACACTGAAAATATAAGACTTAAACTACAACAACCAGACTTTAAATGTGCCTCTTAAGCTGGCAGGCAGGGAGGGGAGGCGGGAGTGGGGGTGGGGGAGAGTTTGGGACACTGGCGGAGAGACATTTAACACTGACGGTGGGGTTGGTGCTAGAACATGCTGTGTCTGAAACTCAGCTATCAATAACCTTGTAACTCACGGTTCCTTCACGAACTAAAAAGACACCGAGCATTCCATGGGGTGCTGCCTAGGGCCCGGGCATGCCCCCAGAGGCCTCTTCCCTTTCAAAGAGGGAGGGATCCCTTTCTCGACTGGGTAAGCCGCGATTACTGCAGGGCTCTGTCCGAGCAGGACCCATTGCTCACCCATAAGGCCCATCCTCAGCCCATTGCCACAGAACAAAAGTCATTACCCAGGAAGAGATTACCCAGGAAGGCCAGCAAGTGCTTCTAGAACCATTTATCATTGGCCCGCTGTCAATCCGGGCCAAACAGCTGAAAAAAAAAAAAAGTGCTCCTCCTCCCCTTTCTGCTAAACCACTCTGGCAGAGACACAGTGCCAGTGTCAGCTAATTCGCACACTTCCGGCATCTCCCTGGCTCCAGGGCAGGCCTCAGCCCCATCTATCTTCTCGCATCTCTGTCCTGAGGAGCTGGAGGGGGGCCGGACTCTGGGGCCGGGCCTGCAGCTCCATCCGTCTATGACCTCACCCCGCCTGGGTGGGTTAATGCAGACCCAATTGTGGCTCCTGTTAATCACATTTGCAGTTCATTAAGCAAGACCAGACCTCGTCCCTGGGGAGGCCAGGCGGGTGCAGGGCAGGAGGAGAGAGAAGCTCGGCCTCTCCCCAGAGGCCGACAGAAAGGAGGGGGAGACAGCGGCATCCCTGGATCTGAAGCTTCTCTATTGTGCTCCTTCCCCGAACAGCTGACAAAGGAGAAGGGAGGGAGCATTCTTCTGCCTGCGGGGAACAAAGGAAGGAGGGAGGCAGAGGACTCAGAGATCAACTACGAGATTGTTCGCCTGGTCCTGATCTTTCCAGGCCCCGGGTGGGCGCCCCTGGGGGAGGGGGTGGTGGTGTTGGGGGGCGCCTAGAGCCTGGACTGGTCCAAAATCGTGGGTTCAAGAATTCACCCCAGCAAAACAAGCATCGTTTCCCATGGGTCGGCCTGCAAGGGACGAGTGGCCAGGAAGGTGGCCGATTTCAATGTATAACTTCTGGTGGGCTAAGATTCCCACCCACGTTCCCAGCGCTGACTCAAAAAAGCATCCCAGAAACTGGCTGAGAGATTTATACCCAAGAAAGGCTTTTTTTTTTTTTTTTTTTTTTGCAGAGTTGGGCATTCCTCTCCCCGGGGTTAGTTGGGACACAGCGAGCTTTCATAAGCAAGAGGGGAATTACATATGTCACAGAAATCCCCAGGGCCGGGAGAAATGAGAGGAGACACCCAAGGCATCCTTCAAAGCCCTCTCCTCACCTCCTACCTCCTGCCCAGCTCTCCCAGGAGGTCTTGTGCCATTCTAAGGGGGCGGGGGGGTGTAGAACAGGACGATTGGCTGGAGGACAAAGGCCAAACACCATGTCCCAGGGCTGCCAGTTTAGGATCTGCCCGGGCTTTAGGGATGGAACCCTGCATGCTCTCAGCAGGAAAGAGGGCTGCTCCCATGGGAGCTGGCCCCCCTCTCCCCTCGCCACCCCACCCCAGCTGCCACCTCAGTCACCAGCCTTGGGCAGCTGGTCATTAAACCGGCCCAAGATGGGGTCAGGATTGTTCTTGGTCCTGGAGGTTCCATTCTTCCTGTCTGTCTTGGGCCTCAAGTCAGACCACACATCCACCCCACCCCAAACATCTCAGCAGAAAGATGCCCTCAGAGGCATCCTAAGATGCTTGCTCCTTCTTGTCCACCCTTGAAGGAAGGGAGAGTCACTTGGGAAGTGTTAGGTCAAAGTGGGTTGCGGAGGTTGGGTGAGGGAGGTATCCTCGCTGAATAATACTCGAGTACGGGACCCTACTGGGTCAAAGTCACTCCCCTCCCTCTGAGTCCGTGGGCTAACGTCTCTTCTTCATCCCCGCAGCAGGCCAGTGGACTTGCAGCAGAGGGAAAGAATGCCAATGCAGGCAGAGGTAGGGTGGAGCCCTGGGACTTTAAAGAGGGAAGACATGGGGCTGGAGCAATAGCACAGCGGGTAGGGCGCTTTGCACGCGGCCGACCCAGGCTGACCCAGGTTCAATTCCCAGCATCCCATATGGTCCCCTGAGCACCACCGGGAGTAATTTCTGAGTGCAGAACCAGGAGTAACCCCTGTGCATCACCAGGTGTGACCCAAAAAGCAAAAAAAAAAAAAAAAATTTACTTTGGGCTGGAGCTATAGCACAGTGGGTAGGACGTTTGCTTTGCACACGGCTGACCTGGGTTCGATTCCCAGCATCCCATATGGTCCCCTGAGCACCGCCAGGGGTGATTTCTGAGTGCAGAGTCAGGAGTAACCCCTGTGCATGGCTGGGTGTGACCCAAAAAGCAAAAGCAAAAAATAGATAGATAGATAGATAGATAAATAAATAAAGAGGGAAGTCAGTAAAGGAAGGGCCCAGGGGAACGGCCCTGGGTCAGAGAGAAGGAAGCAACGGTGAGCACCAAGGCTTGAGCTCTCCAGCCTCAGCAAAGCATACTAGGTTAGTCCTCACTCCTTAGCCCATATGACTCTAGGAGGACTGGGAGAGAGGCTCTCACAGAGACAGACAGACAGACAGACAGAGAGGCTGCTTCGCATGAACCAGCGTACTCACTGTGGTCACTTATATCAAAACCCTCTCTGAGTTTCCGTCAATGGGACAAGACACCCTTTCAGAGTAGTAGAGATAAGGACCAGGAGGTCTGCCCCACAGCTTGGAAACTGGCCTCACATGCTAGAGGAAAAGGCAGCTGAGAGAGAGAAGGGAACACCAAGGAGAGGATGTCGGGAGGTCCCATTCGGGTTGGAAGATGCGAGCTGAAAGTAGACTATAGACTGAACATGAAGGCCACTCAGTACCTCTATTGCAAACTACAGCACCCAAAAGGAGAGATAACCAAAGGGGAATGCCCTGCCACAGAGACGGGGTGGGGTGGTGGGGGATGGGGTGGGGATGGTGAGAGGGATACTGGGATCATCAGTGGAGGTGAATGGGCACTGGTGGAGGGATGGGTAAACAATCACTGTATGAGTGAAATGCAAACACATAAGTTCATAAGTTCATAAGTTTGTAACTGTACATCACAGTGATTCCCTAATAAACAATTAAAAAAAAAAGCAACATTTCAAATCTCGTTAAAAAAAAAAACAGATTGGAGCACAGCCAGTGTAGTCACTAAACATCAGCTCTTCTGGGGGTCCTGGGGTGATCCAGGGTCTTGAGATTAACTTTCCAACCACCCTCAGATTCCACAGGAATCCCAATTCTGCTACCAGGCAAGTGAATGTAACCAAATGCTCCCCCACTCTTCCAGAAAAGTCAGTTCCAGGGGCTGATCCTCCTGTGCAGTGAAGGAATGTAGCCAGAAGTAGTCCAAAGGGGGCCTGGCTAGGAATCCCCCAGTTTTGCTAGCATCTACGGCTCCTCAGCTAAACAATGAGCAGAAACAGGAAGAGCTGGGGAGGTATTTGGCAAATGAAATATATATATATATATATATATAGGAGCTGGAGCCATAGCATCGCGGGTAGGGCATTTTCCTTGCACGCGGCCAACCCGGGTTCTATTCCCAGCATCCCATAGTACATCACAGTACTATGTGTACTGTGTGCACCGTGTGTACTGTGTACTGTGTGCATCACGGTCCTCTGTGCACCGCCAGGGGTGATTCCTGAGTGCATGAGCCAGGAGTAACCCCTGTGCATTGCCAGGTGTGACCCAAAAAGCAAAAAAAAAAAAAAAAAAGTTGAGGTGATATTTCATGAGGACATGAAGAGCATATGGCATTGTTTCCCGCCCAGAGCAGGTACTGAATGTGCCTCTCTGCGTTATTGAGATGTGTTGTGTTCACTCCGTGCAAACAGTGTTTCCCAGTGTCAGTCAGCAGCATGGCTGGCTCCCAGGGGAGAGAGAGGAATTAGAGGGGAGCAAGCAGTTTTAAAGCAGCAGGGAGAGAGGGAAAGTCAAGGAGAGGCAGAGACCCGGAGGGATAAAGATGTGGTCGCCAGGGTCTGGTGCGATAGCACAGCGGGGAGGGTATTTGCCTTGCACTCGGCCGACCCGGGTTCAATTCCCAGCATCCCATATGGTTCCCTGAGCACTGCCAGGAGTAATTTCTGAGTGCAAAGCCAGGAGTAACCCCTGTGCATCGCCAGGTGTGACCCCAAAAGCCAAAAAAAAAAAAAAGAAAAGAAAGATCTGGTTCCCAGAGAAACACCAAATCCGCAGCCTGGAGAAATCAAGCTACAAAACTCTCTGCCTTCTCTAAGGCTCACGAGGGCCCGGAGGGAAGAGCTCTGGCTTCAGATGAGAAGGAATGAAGTGAGACTATGAGGGGGGGAGCACTGCGTGGGGCTGTGCTCAATGGGACGGGTGGAAAGATCCAGGCCAGAGGCCTCTCAGACTAGAGTCTCAAAGTTAAGATGGCCACTTCCAGTCTCTGCCTCAAGCTTCTGGAGAGCTGGCGAGGCAGTGGGCAGAGGTTTGGACTAGCCTGCTTCTGGAATGCCCTCTCACAACCAGTCTTTATGCACCAGAGAGTCCAAACATTGGGGAAAGAAATTTCTTCTGCTCCTGACGCCTGCCAGAGATGATGTGTCACCACTGAGTAGGAGGCAGCTGGCTCAGCATTCAAGAAATGTGAGCTATGAAGGGCCGTTGTAAGGGAACAACAAACGCCCAAAGGCAACAGAAGCGGAGAGCTGGTCTCCAGCAGGAAGTTTACCCCAGGGAGAAGGGGAGAGACACTCGGACAGTGCGGGAGGGAAGCAGACACTCAGATGGGGGTGCAGTGCTGGGATGTTTTATATATAATAGCCTGCTAGAAACAATTCTACAAACCACGATACCTAAAAGGAAAGAAAGAAAGAAAGAAAGAAAGAAAGAAAGAAAGAAAGAAAGAAAGAAAGAAAGAAAGAAAGAAAGAAAGAAAGAAAGAAAGAAAGAAAGAGGAAGGAAGGAAGGGAGAAATGAGGAAAGAAAGAAAGAAAGAAAGAAAGAAAGAAAGAAAGAAAGAAAGAAAGAAAGAAAGAAAGAAAGAAAGAAAGAAAGAAAGAAAGAAAAAGGAAGGAAGGAAGGAAGGAAGAAAGAAAGAAAGAAAGAAAGAAAGAAAGAAAGAAAGAAAGAAAGAAAGAAAGAAAGAAAGAAAGAAAGAAAGAGGAAGGGAGAAATGAGGAAAGAAAGAAAGAAAGGGAGGAAGGAAGAAAGAAAGAAAGAAAGAAAGAAAGAAAGAAAGAAAGAAAGAAAGAAAGAAAGAAAGAAAGAAAGGGAGGAAGAAATAAAGGGAGGAAGGAAGAGAGAGATAAAGAAAGAAAGAAAGAAAGAAAGAAAGAAAGAAAGAAAGAAAGAAAGAAAGAAAGAAAGAAAGGGAGGAAGAAAGAAAGATAGGAAGAAAGAAAGGGAGGAAGGAAGAAAGAGAAAGAAAGAAAGAAAGAAAGAAAGAAAGAAAGAAAGAAAGAAAGAAAGAAAGAAAGAAAGAAAGAAAGAAAGAAGGAAAGAAAGAAAGAAAGAAAAGAAAGAAGGAAAGATGAGGGTTCTGAGTGGTAGTACAGCAGGTAAATGTTTGCCTTGCATGCGGTCAACCTGAGTTCAATCCCCAGCACCCCATGTGGTCCCCCAATCACTGCTAGGAGTGATTCCTAAGCACAGAGCCAGGAGTAACCCTAAAGCATCGCTGGGTGTGGCCCAAAAGTAAAAAATAAAATAAAATAAGAAAGAAAGATGAGCTACCAGGGCTGTTAATGTGGTTTAGTAGTAAAACAGTTGCCTCATATGCGCATGCAAGACCCTGGGTTTGATCCCCAACACTGCCGGGCCCCCACTTTCAAAAAAGTAAGAGCATGGGGCTGGAGGAATAGCACAGCGGGTAGAGTGTTTGCCTTGCACGTGGCCGACCCGGGTTCGAATCCCAGCATCCCATATGGTCCCCTGAGCATCGCCGAGGTGATTCCTGAGTGCAGAGCCAGGAGTAACCCCTGTGCATCGCCGGGTGTGACCCAAAAAGCAAAAAAAAAAAAAGTAAGAGCAGGGCCAGAGAGAGAGAGAGAGAGAGAGAGAGAGAGAGAGAGAGAGAGAGAGAGAGAGAGAGAGAGAGAGAGAGCAAGGATTAAGGTGCTTGTTTTACATCCCATCAACAACCCAGTTAGAATCCCTGGTTCCCACGTAAGCTCCCCCAAGCACCACCAGGGGTCGCACCTGAGCACAGAGCGAGGCCTATCCCTTGAGCCCCTTGCAAGTAAGGCCAGAACACAAACAGAAAAGAAAAACAGACTGAGAAGTCCCTTGTGGAATGAAAGCTCCTCAGAGCCAGACGCTACCCTCAGGTGCGTGAACAACCAAGGAAAGCACCACAGGCCACAACAGAGCCCGGGAGCCACTACCCACCCCCCTCCCGCTGACAGTCATCATTCATGGACAGATGCTCTCTGGCAGTATTTCCCTTGTTTTGTTTGGCAGGGGCCTCCCAAGTCATCAGTGCTCAGGGGACCCCAGAGGGGGGGGGTGGGGGCAACCCTCAGGCATACTTGGCCTTGGTCAGCAGGGTCTAATGGGTTAACGGTGGGGCCCAAGGCTGTGGCACTGCTTCTCTGAACATTCTACACTCAGAGCGCTTTAAAGCTTCTGAGGCCACTTCCCGCCCGGTGGGGATGGCAATCTGAAGGAAGAGGGTCTCCGCCTAACCCCAGACAACCCTCCACAGCCAGGTCCACCTCCTGGAGCTGCGGACTTCATGTGGGCAGGCCATATAGCAGGACAAAGACGAGATCCCATTATAAGGTTTCAACCCAACTCACATTCCTCACACTTAAAAATTCTTTTTAAATTGTTTTTAATGGCCTAAAAGATCTTTCTAAAATGTTCCTTGTGCAGTAGAATTACCAGCAAATCGACATCAATTATTGAGCAAGCACAATTTTTTTTTTTTTTTTGCTCATCTTGCACCCGGACCTCCTCTAGACTCTAGAAATAATCCTGCTCTGTGTTTTGAAAAGTTCCAAAGTTCCGGTGAGCTGCAAATTTGCCAGCCACCAAACCCTGCATTCTAAATCCCTAGGGGAGAGGCCGTGGGCGTTCTTGGCACCGCAAGAAAACATGCATCCCCCTAGGTGTGAGTAAGATGAGCTGCCTCTGTAGAACGGGCTGCCTCCTGGCTCCCCTCGAGAGGGTCCCAGGGAGATACATACAGCCAAGTGTCAGAAATGAGACGATCCGTCCTGGCGGCTTGCAGGGGAAAGTTCTCCCGGGGCAATCGGGTCTCCCCGCAGAAATCATCGAACGCCCGCGGCCACTGTCCGTGGCCCTTGGGGCTCCCAACCAACCAGGCAACGTCTGAAATTGGTGGGGAGGGGAGTGGGTGGGTGGGTGGTGGGGCTGCCCTGGGACCCAGCCTGCACGCAGAGCGCAAAGCCAAAGCCCGCGTTAATCACTTCCCAGGGGAGGCCGCCCCGCGCGATGCAGCCAATGAGAGCGCGCCGGTCCGGCGCAAACACAACCTGATTGGCTGAGACGACGCCGGGGCTTCGGCTCTCGGTAAACAACTCGAAACGGTTCTGGGCTGCCAGCCCGGGGCGGGGGGCCTTGGGGAGCGGGGCCGCCCGGTGAGCTTAGGGGGCCGGCCCCCCTCTAAGAACTAGGTAACCGGTTTCTTAAGGTGCTCCCAGGACGCTGGTTAGGGCTGACGTTAGGCGCCCAGGGGACAAAGCGAGTAGCGAGGCTGCAGCTGGAGCCCACCCCGCGCCCCCCAGGAGACTAACCAGGCTTCTCCCTCTCGGCTCCTCCCGCCTCTTTCGGGCTCAGGGATGCAGTCGCGGTGCCCCAGCCTCCCTCTGCCTCCTGGAGGCCTCCAGTATCGGGTTCACTGTTTTTGCAAAACCTGCCTTGCCTCCCCCTTCCTTGGGGAGAAACGAGAGCTGGGCTCTGTGCTGACACGGGCCCAGCACTGACTGCAAAGAAGGACCTCAGAGGTGCATGCACACCCCGATAGTGCACCTCCCAAAGCACCTTCCTTGACTGCCACCGCAGCCTAGAGGACATCGAAGGGCAGCCCAGAGTGGCCCACCAGCCACCCAGGGGACTAGCCTTCTGGAAGCCAAGAAATGAGGCACAATCCCCTCCTCTCGTAGGGAGCACCATCAGAACCATGGTCCGAAGTCCCCCGAAAGCTGGCCCCTGCCCTGGGCCCACCATGAACAGTGTAGCTGTGAAAGGGGGGAGGGGGCTAGCGTACCCCATTTCCTCATGACCTCAGCTCCCTAGATGAAGGTGGGAGACACACAAACAAGCCTCAGACCGAGCAGCTTTTTTTTTTTTTTTTTTGCTTTTTTTTGGGTCACACCCAGCGATGCTCAGGGGTTACTCCTGGCTTTGCACTCAGGAATTACTCCTGGCGGTGCTTGGGGGACCATATGGGATGCCGGGGATCGAACCCGGGTTGGCCGCATGCAAGGCAAGCGCCCTACCCGCTGTGCTATCGCTCCGGCCCCCTCAGACCGAGCAGCTTGCAGCAGAGATGGCCCGGGACTTTTCAGTAGGCCTTCTCCGCTGGGCTGCTCCTGACCGGGCCAGGTGTTGTCCCTCCACCGGCCCTCTAAGAGTCCAGGGCATTTTCTAGAAGCCAGCGAGAAGCTCCAGGTAGGAGTTGCAGCGATGGCAAATCCCAAGTCTCGAAGGACAGGGGCAGAGTGGGCCCTTCTCCTTCCCCCCACCCTGATGGGACACCAAGATGATGCCACATCCGGCCACCATCTACTTAAGCTCCCACATGCCCTGATCCAGAGACACGCAGACAAATCTCGGACCCGAGCAACTTGCTGCAGCCATTTCTTCAGACCCTAATGATTAAAATCTCAGGATTCCTAGAGCGCTCTCGCAGCCACGCGGCATTATATTATATCCGTAACGAGCAATATAAACCACATTATCTAGCATTGCATTTCTGGCAGGCATGAGGGGTGGTAGGACTGGTCTCGAAACAGCGAAGGTAACTAAAGTAGAGAAAGACTATTTTGCAAACTGTCTGCCACACAGGCAGGGGGGAGGTGTGGAATGGAGGGGTGGGGGGTGATACTGGGGATTTGGGTGGTGGAAAATGTGCACTGGTGAAGGGATGGGGGTTGGATGACTATATGATCAAAGTTCAAACATGAAATTTTTGTTACTGTACCTTACCGTGGATTAATTAAAAAAATTTAAAATTTTTAAATATTTTTAAAAAGAGATAAAATAGGTTTCTATGACCAGAGGAGAGGGAGGAAGAGAATGGACTGGGGATGTGGGACTTCAAGCACTGTGCTTGCTGGGCCTCCTTCTCACTTTCACACTCAGACACTCGAGTAGGGCCCAGGAGTCAGCAAGAATAAAAATAACAGGGCCCGAGAGATCGGTCCCTGGCTGAGCACGTGCCCGGCATGTAGGAGGCCCATGTTCCACCCTTGGCAATACATGATCCCCTTCCAGGAGCAGCCCCAGAGCACAGAGCCGGGATCGACCCATGAGTACTGTTAGGCGATGCTACCTCTAAAGAAAAAAGAATAACCAGCACCATGTAAGCAATGCTTACACAAGTGAGGCCACCAGACTGGACACTACCTCATCCCTCGTGCCTCCACAAGCCGTGCATGGCAATCCTGTGCCTCTGCACTGTTCACATGTAGAGACGGAGGCTGAGTGAAGCAAAGCTAATAAGTGGCCCGGACCCAAGCCCCAACCTTTCACCCTGTGCCCAAGTCCAGCGGCAGGATAAGCTGGAGAATGAGCAAACGTCAGCAATTTCAGAGTTCTCCAGCAAGAAGAGGAAGCACCCCTCCTGATATTGCCTCCTCTTCTTGACCCGGGTTGGGGGGGTGGGGTGCGGTGGGAAGAAGGGGGAGAGGCGGTTAGGCTTGGGTCTGTGCAGGAACTGGGCCGTGTGCCAAGTGACACAGATGTCTGTGGACAAACCGGAAGACTGAACACCATGAGAACACCGGGAAGGCCAGAGAGAAAGGCCGTAGGAGGTGCCTGCTCATGAGTTACCAATGATTGTTTCTGACCCATCCAGAATATGTTCCCGGGTCTGACATGCCTCTTGCTTCAAAGAGCACACAAGCGCCATAAAAACGGAAAGGAACGGGGCCAGAGTGATAGGACAGCGGGTAGGGTGTTTGCCTTGCACGCGGCAGACCCAGGTTCGAATCCCAGCATCCCATATGGTCCCCAGAGCACCGCCAGGAGTAATTCCTGAGTGCATTAGCCAGGAGTAACCCCTGTGCATTGCCGGGTGTGACCCCCCCAAAAAAAAAAACCCAAAAAAAAAAAAAAGAAAATGGAAAGGAACCTGAATGAGAAGCCAGGTGAGAGTCAAGTTTTCTCAGGTTAAAGTAACAGTTGGGGTTGGGGGGGAGTGTATTTGTGTATTTAAGAGAGAGATTTTACTCGAATAGGAGAGGGTTGGAGGTTCCCTATTTAGATGCAGATTCAGGAAATCAGATTACTGGAAGTAAAGGATTTGGGGAGATGAGGGAGGTGGTCCCAATCCCTAGATAAATAGTACTATCCAGCATGCAGCAGTACTATTTGGTAGGTCTATCAAATATTTGAGACCTATTATATATGGTCTATATACTACTTGGTAGGTCTATCAAATATTTGAAACCTATTATATATGGTCTATCTGCCCTTTGGTAGGTCTATCAAATGTTTGAGACCCATTATATATGGTCTATCTGCCATTTGGTAGGTCTATCAAATATTTGAGGCCTATTATATATGGTCTATGTACTATTTGGTAGGTCTATCAAATATTTGAGAGCTATTATATACGGTCTCTCTAGCCCAACCCAAAGAAACACGTTGTTTCAAAGAGCTGAAAGGAAGTTTAAGAATCAGTGGAATTGGTGTTGAAATATCCAGTGCCTCTAACAAATCATCACGAAAAGCTTTGTAAACCACAGTGTTTAAATAAAGATGGGGAAGAATCATCACAGAATTCAGGGCCAGAGCAAAAGTACAATGGGTAGGGTTCTTGCTTTGCATATAACCAACCAAGGTTCAATTCCCGGCATATGGTCCCAGGAGACTCACCAGGAGTGATTCTTGAGCACAGAGCCAGGAATAAGTCCTGAACACTGCTGGGTGTTACCAACACCCCCCACCTCCCACCCCTCGCCCAACAAAAAAGAATCACAGAGTCCAAATTCTTTTTGTTGTTGTTTTTGTTGTTTTATGATTCAGTTTTTTGGTTTTAGAGGGATTTGTTCTTGCTATTTTGGGGCCACACCCTGCAATGCTCAGGGGTCACTCTGGGTTTTGAACACAAGAATCACGCCCTACGGTGCTTGAGGAACCATATGGGATGCCAGGAATCGAACCTAGGTTGGCCATGTCAAGGCAAGCTCTTTACCTGCTGTACTATCTCTCCAGTCACACCTAGCGATGCACAGGGAGGGGTTACTTTTGGCTCTGCACTCAGGAACTTCCCGTGGCGGTGCTCGGGGGACCCTATGGGATGCTGGGAATCGAACCCGGGTTGGCCATGTGCAAGGCAAACACCCTTCCCGCTGTGCTATCGCTCCAGCCCCAGAGTCTAAGTTTTTGCAGGAAGAACTAGCCCGAGCAGGGGCTCCGAGGAATAGCTTGGTGGTTTACAAGGGAATGGTCTAGAGTTCAGCCTCTGACCGCTGGTGCCACAAGATATTTCTACAACACCCCAGCGGGTGAGCCCTGCAACAAAGGGGCAGTGGGCACTGCAACTGAAAGATGAGTGAGCACCACAGCAGTTGGATACTACTCAGGGAAAACCAAACGTGGCTTTAGGCCTCCAGAACGGCAAACATGCATTCTCCTGTTGGAAGCTGGAGCTAGCTGGCTACCCCAAGCACAGAAAATGCTCAGATCCAAGTTGGCAGCTCCGGGCCCATCCCCACCCTCCCTCTGCGGTTCCCCCACCTACAGGTGCTAAGTCACAAGCACCTATTAAGCATGTGAAACGCAATGGTTTCTATTGACAGAATTTCGGACCGGTGGCAGGTGGTGAGAGCAAGGCTGGGGAACAAGCAGGGTGTTGAAATACAAAACAGAATTGTACCATCACTCTCGGGGCCAAGTCATTGGGCCGGACCTGTTTTTAGACTTAGGAACCCGTGATACCATTAGAATTCCAGCCCCCGTTGATTTGGGAGAGAAGGGGCGTGTTCACTGACCTCCCAGACAGCCGGGAGGACTCTCTCACAGGGAGGCCCACCGCCTCGGCCAGCTTCTGCATCTGAAATCCGGAAGTCTCACCTCACAGACCACCTTCTGGGTCACACCCACCTTTTGCACTTCCGCAGAGGAGACGTTGCAGGGGCCACGGGGAGGGGATGTCCGTTTGCACCGTTCTCCGCTGCTCATGGCCCAGGAGTTGGCAAAGTCATAAGGGTCTGAGGTCAGGGTCCCTGTAAAGTTTCAGGAAAGTCAAGCCACGCTTCTGCCAGGACTTCAGAACAGAACTTGGGGTCTTTCATCCACTGAGTCAGGCCTGCATTGGATTTGGTCCTTGGGTACTAGGGGTGGGAGAACACCTTGTGCCATACTCAGCCCAGTACCACGGGGTGGGTGTTGAAGTCAGTCTATGTTTGATGGGGGATGCAGGTGAAAGACCCTCAGGATCCCGCCCCGCCATTGCCTCCTGGCCCTGCCTTTGTTTGCCTTCCTCCCTCCCTGCATAAAGTTCTTCTCCCCTTACTGCCTTGACTAGCTCCCAGCATTCTTTCAGAGGAAGCGCCAGGGCCACTTCCTCCAGGAAGCCCATCTCAAGTACCACTCTCTGCCACTCCCTTCCCCACCCACAGTCCCCCAGAGGGGGTTGAACAAGTCCCATCTCTGTGTTTCCTTAACCTCCTGACCATCCCACGATCAAAACTCTTATCCTCTTTTGTGTTGATATTCTCTTTGCTCGGGCTGGAGCGATAGCACAGTGGTAGGGCGTTGGCCTTGCACACAGCCGACCCGGGTTCGATTCCTCCGCCCCTTTCAGAGAGCCTGGCAAGCTACCGAGAGTATCTCGCCTGCATGACAGAGCCTGGCAAGCTACCTGTGGCATATTCAATATGCCAAAAATAGTCACAACAAGTCTCAAAAAAAATGGAGACGTTACTGGTACCCGCTCGAGCAAATCGATGAGCAATGGGATGACGGTGACAGTGATTCTCTTTGCTTCTGTTCACACCCCACCCCATTCAAATTCCTTAACTCCAGGCAGAGGCCCTAGCCCTCCCTCATCTCTCCCTACTTTGTTCTCTGGGATGGTGGAGATCCAGCTGTATGTTTATGGTGTAAAGGTAAGGGCGTAAGGAGGTAAGGGGATGGAACCTCAGCTCCCAGTCACTGCCGTCTCTATGCTGTCACTGCGTGTGTGACAGTCTGCAGAGCCACTGTGCTTAGCAACTGCTCACAGTGGTACATTACAAGAAGGCCACTGGGGCCTGCTAACACGGCTCCATCTTCACTGCAATGGGAGGGAATGCAGCATGAGGCAGTCTTGAGCATCATCGCCAAGTCTGGACTAGCCAAGCTAACTTCAAGGTCAATAGAGGTACTTGGGAAAGGGAAATAAATCTTATCTGAGGGCTGGAGGAAGCATGACCTTGGAAATATAACTAGCTGGCATCTTGGGTGTGGGAGGAGGAGGAGGAGGAGGAGGAGGAGGAGGAAGAGGAGGAGGAGGAGGAGGAGGAGGAGGAGGAGGAGGAGGAGGAGGAGGAGGAGGAGGAGGAGGAGGAGAAGAAGAAGAAGAAGAAGAAGAAGAAGAAGAAGAAGAAGAAGAAGAAGAAGAAGAAGAAGAAGAAGAAGAAGAAGAAGAAGGAGGAGGAGGAGGAGGAGGAGAAGGAGAAAGAGAAGAAGAAGAAGATCCCTCCAAAGATTTTATTAATTTATTTTAATTTATTTTTTAATTCTTAATTCCCAGAACTTTATGCTAAAAAGTACGGCTGCACCCGTGTTCACAGCAGTATCTCCCAGTCTGAGTCTTGCCTCTGCCCTCAGTCTAATTCTGGGACCGTGGCGAACAGCCTTTCAGAGAAGTTTACCCTCTTGGGCTGGAGCAATAGTACAGTGGGTAGGCATTTGCCTTGCAGGCGGCTGACCCGGAATCAATTCCCAGCATCCCATAGGGTCCCCTGAGCATCGCCAGGAATAATTCCTGAGTGCAGAGCCAAGAGTAACCCCTGTGCATTGCTAGGTGTGACCCCAAAACAAACAAAAAATAAATTAAAAAAAAAAAGAAAGCGAATTTACCCTCTTGGGTCCTGAAGTCATCCTCGGCGAAGGCGTTGAAGTTCCCACACAGCCCACAGGTCCCGTTGAAGTGTCGGTCCGACAGCAGCACCTGGAACTGGCCGTCGCCGTCGATCCTGGCCGCAAAGCCGTAGGCCTCGCTGGCCAGCTTGTAGTAGCCAGCCTCCATCTCCACGTACAGCCCTTTGGAGGCGTAGGGCACGGAGACCCTGGAGGGAAGGAGGTGCACGCAGGAAGTGGGCTTCTCCCGCGTGTGATGGGTGCCACCCGCAAACTCCGCCCCCTCGCCACCTCACCCCAGCCTGCGGGGTTCCAACGGTAGCGCCAAATGCCAGAGCCTCCCAACAGGCGTCTGGAAGCTCCGCTCCCCTCCCCGCCCTGCCACTGGCCCTCTCTGGGCACTTCCCAGCTTCTTGGGCTGAAAGGAGGAGGGGCTCCTTTCTGGTCCAGACACCCAGAGTTTCTGACTTACATCTGGTCGCCCTGCAGGATGGTTCCATTGACAAATAAATGCAGGTCAAAATATTCCCCCAGGTACACGGAGAGACTCACTCTCTGGCCATTTTGGAAGTCCCCTGAAAAAGAAGAGGCAAGAGGGGTGATGATGGCCCCAGCCCAGAAAAAAAATAATATATTTATATTTATTTATAGCCCCTGCACTAACATACGCCTCAGAGACCTGGGCCCTACAAAAACAGGAGGAGGACGCTATTCAGGGATCCCAAAGAGGAATTGAAAGAGCTATGCTTGGAGTATCACGTTTCACTCAAGTGAGAGAAGGAATCCAGAGTTCCGACCTCCATCGACGGTCAAGAATCAGGGACGCTGTCTCATTCGCCAAGATATCAAAAACCAGGTGAGCCAGACACGTAATACGATTTAGAGATGACCGCTGGACTAGAGCTGTTAGTGACTGGATTCCACAGGACGTCAAAAGATCGCGTGGCCGCCCACCAACAAGATGGTCAGACTTCTTCGTCAAAACTCTGAATGAACGGTTTGAGACTCTTCCTGTTCCTGGAGCGAGCAGGTATCATTGGGCTACTAGCATACGACAGGGACGAATGGAGACGTTACTGGTGCCCGCTCGAGCAAATCGAAGACCAACGTGATGACAAGTGATACAAGTGATTTATAGCCATCTTCTCTAGACTTTATCTCAGTGGAACTCCCCCACACCCCCCCACACACACGAACACACACACAGACAAATACACAACTTACACACACACAACTACTTAACTAATGGGCAATGAAATCTCCCTAAAGATCTCACTTAAGGGCGCACCTTTCCATTCTTCTAGAAATAGTTCTTGGTTGCCTGCTGGATGCAGGATTCTCTTGAAATCTCTTTGATTTCTCACAAGAGGAAAACACCAGAGCCAGAGAGACAGTACAGCGGGGAGGGCGTTTGCCTTGCACAAGGTTGGCCCAGGTTCAATCCCCGGCATCCCATATGGTCCCTTCAGCACCACCAGGAATAATTCCTGAGTGCAGAGCCAGGAGGAAGCCCTGAGCACCACTGTGTGTGACCCAAAGAGCCAAAACAAAAAACAAAAAAAAGCGAAAACATGGCCTGCTCATTGGGAGCTTACAATCTAGGACCAGGAGTCCCCACGTTTTGTAAATTCACATCACTTCATTCATTCTCAGGAAACACTGCTCTGGCCCCTGTTTTTGGTAACCCAGAGAAGTTCAAAAGAGGCTTTTCACTCTGATGGTCACAGAGTGCCGAGGGTAGGATTTCCAGGCCCCATTCTGGAGCTGCAAGAACGGCCCCACCCAGCAACTTCCCCAGAACAAATTCTCCAGGCGGGATGTTCATCCTAACCCTGGTGCTTTTCCATTCTGTGGGTGTCCTTTTAGGTTGTATATGCAGTTTTTTTTTGTTTGTTTGTTTTGTTTTGTTTTTGCTTTTTTTGGTCACACCCAGCGATGCTCAGGAGTTGCTCCTGGTTTTTGCACTCAGGAACTACCCCTGGCAGTGCTCGGGTGACCATATGGGATGCTGGGAATCGAACCCGGGTTCGCCTTGTGCAAGGCAAACACCCTACCCGCTGTGCTATCACTCCAGCCCCTATATGTGCAGTTTGATATGATTTGTGACCTTATTTTTCAGGTTTGAGAACACCAAGGGGGAAAAAAGCCCTATATAAATTAGTGGTAGTTGCTTCTTCATTTTATAGTAGCTCATTTTACCAAAATTTCTCTAGAAATGTTCTACTATCAGAGAGCCTGGAAAACCCAGCCAAAGATATGACCACGCTGCAGCAGGGAATGATTATAAAACAGATTATAAAACAGCAGATGAGGGTTGGAGCGATAGCACAGCGGGTACGGCGGGTAGGGCATTTGCCTTGCATGCAGGGAATTGACCCCGGTTCGATTCCCAGCATCCCATATGGTCCCCTGAGCACTGCCAGGAGTCATTCCTGAATGCAGAGCCAGGAGTAACCCCTGTGCATTGCCAGGTGCAACCCAAAAAAGAAAAAAAAACCAGCAGATGAAAGCGACAATGTGAGTTACTGCTGGCAGGTACCAAAGAGTGACACTTAAAGTTCCAAACCAGAATCTCTGGGTAATGCGGGGATTTGGGGCCGGGAGCAAGCACATGCATGATGACGCTTGCCTTACATGTGGCTGACTTGGATCTGATCCCCAGCACCGCCTATGGTCCTCTAGCCCTGCCAGGAGTGATCCCTGAGCTTAGAGCCAGGAGTAAGCCCTGAGCACCATCAGGTGTGGCCCCAAACCATCATCATCAACATCATCATTGTGAGGATGATAAATAATAATAATAATAAAATGGGGACCCAGGGCCGGGAAGAGAGATCAGTGGGCTGGAACAGATGCTTTGCAAGCTCGAGTCCTACGATCAAAACACAGATCCGCATGGTCCCACAAGCACTCCAACGAGTGACCCCAGTCACTCTGCCAGGTGTAACCCCCCCCCACCACCAAAAAGAAATGGCAACTCAAGAGTCCCGCCTCAGCCAATTAAATATAATTCTCTGGAAAGTTCCCACTTGAGGACCGGAGTAATAGCACAACGAGTCAAGGATTCGTCTTGCGTGTGGCTGACCCGGCAGGTTGGATCCCTGGAATGCCTTTCAGTCCCCTGAGCACTGTTAGGAGTAATTCCCGAGTGCAGAGCCAAGAGTAACCCCTGAGCATAGCCGGCTATGTTCCCCAAAACAATAAAAATGAAGGTTGCCCCTCCAGCAGAGAAACTTACTAAGAATGTAATAAAGAACCCACGGTTCCCTGAGAGAGACGGGCCGTCAGCCACACAGGTGGCAACACCAGCTCCGACACGGGTCTGGGTATAAGAGCAAACGCCGAGACAGGGGCGGAGGCCATCGGCACCAAAGAGAAAAACAACAAACAAACAAAAAAGCCTTTGCGGCATTATGCAGCTGGATCAATTCCCAGCAAGTCCCCGAGGGCGTGTCTGGGCCCAGCCCTGGGTGCTCAAAGATCCCCGGGCGGCCACAGGGCATGAAGAAGGTGGGGGACAGCATCGAAGAAGCGGGGTCTTAAACCCTGGAGACTGAAACACGGATGCAAGAGGGAAGATAAAGCCCGTGAGGACAGATGGGGGGCCAGGGGGCCCTCCCAGGGGGATGCCTTTGGGTTTCTAATGAAGTCCTACTGGAAATAGACCTTGTCGGGAACACGGATTTAAACCTTTTCCTGGGGTGGGGGCGGGGCGGGGGTGAGTGAAGTGTGGGCTCCTCGGCCAAACCTGAGTGGGGGCACAGGAAGAAGACTAAACCCAGGAAAGCTTGGGAAGCTTTGTTTCTATGGCAGCTGTGGCCTACGGTGGCAGGTCACCAACACAATTAAGGGACGGGTCACCTGGGTGCGGCAGGGCAGAGGTCAGAGAGGAGGAAATCCCCAGGCGGGGACCCAAGCTGAACCCCAGGCTGCTGGGGGACGTCTACTACCTGGTACCCCTACCCACCCACCCACCCACCAGCAAGGTTGAGCCAGAAAGGACACTTGTTTGTGGTGAGGCTGCAGTGAATGTCACAGGTATAAATAACCATCATGTTCTACAAATGGCTGCAGTGACAGCACCACGGGTAGGGCGTTTGCCTTGCACGTGGCCGACCTGGGTTCGATTCCTCCGTCCCTCTCGAAGAGCCCGGCAAGCTTCCGAGAGTATCCCGCCTGCACAGCAGAGCCTGGCAAGCTCCCCGTGGCATATACGATATGCCAAAAACAATAACAACAAGTCTCACAATGGAGATATTACCAGTGCCCGCTCGAGCAAATCGATGAACAAGGGGACAACAGTGCTACAGTGCTACAAATAGAGTCAAGAACGGGATACTTTCAGCAGCTCGGGGACCCCAGGAAACACTCACAGACCATCCCCTGCCCACAGCCCCTTGCGACAGAGCTTCAAGCCAATACTGCAGGAATGCGGAAGGGGACGAGGCAGATGTCCCCCGAGTTCAAGGGACTGTATCTTGCTTGACAAAGAGTGGCACCCGCTTGGCCTTTTCACGGGGGGCAGTTTTGCAGTCGGCAAACCTTAATGTGAGCAAGCTCCTTGACAACCAAGAACTGGGCAAAGAGAAGAGCAGCCAGACTTGGGCTAGCTAGGAGGGGGGATCCAGTGAGGCAAAGGTCACAATAAATCATAAAGATCCGTTGCGGCAGCTTGTGGGGAATGTGGGCGCAGAGGCGGGCACTGCCATCTCCCCTCTTGTGGATGTTTGCAATTTTCCACAACAAACTGTGGAAAAACAAGCTAATGGGACAGCCTGACTCCAGCCTCCACTTTGCTGATCTCCCGGGAGTCCTCCGCGCCCTTGGCTGTGGACCAAAGACCAAATCCCTTCCCGGGTGTCTTCCGAGGCTGATGCGAAACCATTTGCGCCAGTTCCTGGAGAGAGCCCAAGTGCCAGGACACAGCCTCTTTCCCTCTCCGCCTCCTGCCTCCTGGGCGGGGGCTAGGAGCCCAGGGGACTGGGATCTGCCGGTGACCCCAGACCTCATCTCATGCCTCTGACTCACCCCCACCCCACCCCCAGCCTATGGAGCAGATGGGTGGGCGGTGTGCAGCTCAGCCCCTGGCCTTGCTCGGCCAGAACCCCCCCTTCTGAGCCAAAGCCAGCTGCCTCCTGGGTGCAGGAGAGGAATCTCTGAGCGAGAGGCCCTACAGGCTGTCTGGGTGGACCCTGTGGGTGTAACTGCTGCTCTGTCGCTGGGCGCCTCGCTCTTCAAAGCCTCCCAGCAGGTCAAGACACCTGCACGGAAGACAGAGCTAAAGCTCGCAAAGGAAGAAGTCCAGTGAGAAGGAACTAGAACAGCCTGACATCACCCCACATACCTAGTGCTGTAGGATATTCTCCACCTAACCCCTGACTCCACCCGACTCTCTCTCTCTCTCTCTCTCTCTCTCTCTCTCTCTCTCTCTCTCTCTCTGAGGAGGGGGGACACCCAGCAGTGCTTGGGGGCCACCCCTGGAGGTGCTGGGTATTGGGGACATGCAGCACCAGGGATCAAACTCAGGCCCCCCAACTTTCGAAGCAAACACTCCAGCCCCTTGAGCCATCCCCCAAACTGGCCCCAATTCTCTCGAAGCCAATCCTGAAGTCAGCCTGCCCTTAGAGACCACGGGACGAGGGCCACGGAGGTGGCCGACACTCAGGGTCACTTGCTCGTTGGCCCAACTGGCGAGTGATACCAGAGCTGATGGTCCTCGAAAGGGCTGTGGTCCCAGGAGGTCCATGTGGGGGAGCCTGTGAGCTGTGTCCCGGGTGGCTGACCACCAGGAGAACTGACCTGCACAGAGGCCTGGAACCCCAGACCCGGGCCACTCGGGGCCGCCCTATCAGCAGCCAACCCACACTTCAGCGGGGAGGGGGTTTCTGAGGGTGTGCCCCGGGGAAGGCCGCGCTCAAGAAAACACATCCTGGCAGCCTGAAGAGTCTCTGGAGCTCCTCAAAGCGCCAGTGGCCTTCAGACGGTTGGTCCCACAGAGCAGAACAAAAGCACGAGGGGCTGGTCCTCAGCCCATTTTTCATGACAGCAGCGCACCCCATGTGCCTACATGTTTGTGCGCATGCATGCCTGTGAGCATGTGTGCATATGCACATGTGTTTGTGCGTGTCTGTACACATGCATGCCTCTGTGTGCATGCCTGTGTGCATGTGTATCTGTATGCGTGCATGCCTCTGTGTGTGTATGACTCTATGCGTACTTGCCTGTGTGTGTGCATGCCTGTGTGCAAGCAGACCTGTGTATGTGCATGCGTGTCTGTGTGCATGTGTGCATATGTGCCTGTGTACGTGCATGCCTCTCTGTGCGCATGTGTATCTGTATGCGTGCATGCCTCTGAGTGTGTATGACTCTATACATGCCCTGTGTGCATGCTTATGTACATGTCTGTGTACATGTCTGTGTGCATGCCTCTGTGTGTACATGCTTGTGTGCAAGCAGACCTGTGTATGTGCATGCGTGCCTGTGTCTGTGCATGCCTATATGTGTGCATGCCTCTGTGTGTGTGTGTGTGTGTGTGTCTGTATTCCTGTGTATCTGTGTGCATGAGTGTGTGTATGCACGCGGAGACCTTGCGGACTGCTCGAGTCTTCATCTTTGTTCCATATCAGAGATGATGGCATCATCCCCAGAAAGTCTCCGACCTGTTGTGACTCAACTTGCAGAGCACTGATGTAGGCAGACTCCATTTGACAGAAGGGGAAAGTGCAGCCCTCGTGTCTGCGAGGTTTCTCTGCCCAGAGCTATTGACACTTGGGCCCTTGAAATGTCTTTGTTTCGGGGAACCTCCGAATGCAAGGTCCTGAGCAACACCCCCTGCCTGTGCGCTGCCAGTAGCACCCGCTTCCCCCGCCCGGTTCCCTTCAGGGGAATCAACCCTGCCGGGAACTCTGCATTTCCTTGCAATCGTGGGGCAGAACCTACCCTTGGTTTCCTCGATCTCCTCCCTCGTCACCCGGCTGTCGGCACAGTGGTGAGGCACAGGAGAGCCCAGGGCTCAGTGACCATCAGGGCAAGGGGCTTCTCTACCAGCCCCGCGTTTCTGCCCTGCAGAACTCAGGGGCAGGCTAGAGAACTCGGCCCCTGGAAGGGTGAGCCGTTCCAAATAGCCCGGAAGCCCCGGAAGGGACCCCCACATCCTCCCAAATTTCAACTGACCCACACACAAGTTGCTACTTCCCAGAGCTGCTAGAAGAAGGGCTGGGTGTGGCCCCCCAGAGGCCAGCGCGAGCCCTGTCCCCCCCCCCCCAACCCACTCGGCTCTTCCCAGGTCTCCTCTCCTGTCTGACCCCTTGAACTCCGTGGTGGAGGCGCGAAGGCAGAGACAAGCTCCCCAGGGAGGTGACTCAGCGGCTTGGTGGTGGTTTTCCGGCCTCACACTGGCAAGGGAGCTGCTCCGACGGCAGCTGGGATTAGGAAAGGCCTCTCTACAAGCAGGAGCTTCCAGGGGTCCTGAGTCTAATCCTGGCCCCCCCACCTCCATGAAGCAGGCTCAAAGAGCCACAGCTGCCTGGGCAAGACCCCGGTCAAGGACGGTGGCCCCCTGCTTTGCACCAGATGGTCCTCCATGCTCGGATATGAGCACTTTTCCCCGGATGTGAACAAATTCCAGAGGCACTCGGAGAGGAGAGAGGGTCTAGATTTAGACACGAGGAAGTAAGACATCACTGGAAAACAATGGAGCTGGCCATGTTCTAGAGGACACAGTCTGGAGAGGAACTGGACCCTCGGTGTCGATGAAGCCCTTCCCTGACCCGGGAGGTCCCAGAGTACCAATTCCTGTTCACTGTGCCCTCTCCCCAGTCTCCTCGGGTGATAGCTCTCCTCCCAGCATCCACACCACACCTTCAGTCCCGACAGAGAAAGGACACGCCTTTCTGCTCTGGTGTGAGCAGCTGGTTTATAACGAGAAAGTAAATTCTCGCACATAAAGCATCATCGATCTGGAGACTTAAAACCAGGCTCCCGGAAGAGAACGACACAGAGAGTCTCTGGCCCGCGCGCCTGGCTGTCTTCCCCCGGGCCCCTCGAAGGGGATGGCCTCCAGCTTCCCTCCCCGCCCCGAGCAGAGCTCCCGTGGCTGAAGACCTCCGGAGCCTTAGCCACAGCCATGCTCAAGGTCCCTCTCCACACGTTCGGATGAGCCTCATACATGAAGGTACCGGCAGAGGAACCCAGGTGTGTGGAACCCGGGGCTGAGACCTCCAAGCCTGCTCGGATCAGGACTGGGCCTCTTCCACCCAGATTCCCCATTTTCCATTTGCTAGACGGTCACACCCAGGGACTGCCCCTGGCGCCGTGTAATCCCACCAACGGCCAATATCCAGAGACTTAAAAGCAAGCTCCTGGAAGAGACATCTTATAACCTACTTCTCCCTGTGGGAGAACCTGGCAAGCTACCGAGAGTTTCCTCACCACATGGGAGAGCCTTGCAAACTTCCCATAGCGTATTCATATGCCCAAAACAGTAACAATGCTGGGTCTCATTCCCCTGACCCTGAAAGAGCCTCCCTTGTTGGGAAGGACGAGTAAAGAGAGGCTGCTAAAAATCTCAGGGCTAGGACGAATGGAGACGTTACTGAGACCACTCGAAAAATTCGACAATCAACGGGATGATGATGATGATGATGATGATGGTGATGATGATGATGATGATGATGATATGGAGCCTCACAGAAGGAGTTACCATCAAGCGTCAACTTGAAAAGGAAGTTGCAGTAAAAAAGGGGAAACTGTCGCAGTTCTTGGGGAAATGGCCAAGATTGCTTATGTAACCATATGCCGTATAATGTTCCCTGGAACTAGAGTCGGGGTCCTTGTCAAGACTCCATTGCGTTGGATGAGGCTTGGACCCTGCTCAAGTTAGCAATAAAGATTCCTTTGCTTTTGCATTCTCGATTCTGGAGCTGGTCCCTTTGTGAATGGGAAACCCAGAACCCGGGTATAAATGGGCCACCCCCCCCCCCCGCAGCAATGCTCGATGTTTAGTCCTGGTACAGGGATCACCCCTGGAGGGCTCAGGGGACCATACGGGATGCTGGGGGATCAAACCAGCATCAAATCGCTCCGGTTCTGAGCTCAGGCTCTGTTGTGAAAGTAGAAATCGCCTCGCCCACCCAATCTGCTGTGTACCCCCTTCCACACCCACGCTGAACTCATCCCTCTAGTGCCTGGGACTCACCAAATAGTGAGAAGGAGTGCTTCTGGCAGTCCCCGGCCAGGAGGTAACTGCAGTCTCCTGCAAAGCTGTACATGCTGTCATCAAAGGTGCTTATGAAGTCCAGCCCGAAGACGCTGCATCGAGCCATGGAAGGCCGGCCAGGGGCCCCTTCTGCTCCAAGGGTCCCTGGAGGGAGAGGGGAGGCCACAGGTGAGCACAGCTGAGAGCACCCCATGCTTTTAACCCAAATCTGGTTCGTAGAAGAGATTGTGTCTATTAAGAGTGAGGTCCTGGGGACATAACAGTCATTCCAACACAAGATGAAAAGTAACGGGGCAAGTAGGCGCAGAATTCAGCAATAAGGAACAATGGGGTTTCGGTAAGTCTATTGGGTTTTCGTGTGGATTACTTGCTCATTTCAAATGGAACTGCACGGTCACGGGAGAACACTTGGAGTGCAGAGGAAAAACTATAGCGTTAAAATTATTTGTCCTTGGCCAGAGTCAGAGAGAGAGAGAGGGACAGACATAGAAAGATTGCACTCGTTTGTGGAATATAAAGTAACAGAATGGGAAACTAACACCCAAGAATAGTAGAGATAAGGGCCAGGAAGATGGCTCCACGGCTTGGAAGCCGGCCTCACATGCTGGGGGAAAAGGCAGCTGGGATGGAGAAGGGACCACCGAGTGAAGGATGCTTGGAGGGCTCGCTCAGGATGGGAGATGCGTGCTGAAAGTAGACTATGGACCAAACATGATGGCCACTTACCACCTGCATTGCAAACCATAACACCCCAAAGGAGAGAGAGAAAGTAAAGGGAATGTACCTGCCACAGAGGCGGGGGTGTGGGGTGGGGTGGGGGCAAGAATGGGAGGGTGGCAGGAAAGATACTGGGAACATTGGTGGTGGATAATGGGCACTGGTGGAGGGATGGGTACTCGATCATTGTATGACTCAAAGTTTGTAAGTCTGTAACTGCATCTCATGGTGATTCGTTAAAAAAATATATAAATAATAATAAAAATTATTTGTATCATAATGCCCAAAGGGAAAGCGAGAGAAGAGAGAGAGAGAGAGGAGAGAGAAGAAACGTGACTGCCATAGAGGCTGGTTGGGGGTGGGGTGTGGAAGGAGGGAAACTGGGGACACTGGTGATAGGAAATGTGCACTGGTGAAGGGACGGGTGTTGGAACATTGTATGACTGAAACCCGATCATGGACAACTTTGTAACTTTATCTCCCCATGATTTAATAAAAAAATTAAAACAATTATTTGTATTATTAACAACTAGAGTTTGTATTTTTGCTTGCCTTCCCATTCTGTCTCATCACATGCCACAACTACAGAGGTTTTGAAAATTTGCAGTCAGCCTGGGCAAACTATCGGCTGTTTACTTCTGGAGCTATTGCAAGATCTGAGTTGCCACTACTGTGCATCCATCTAAAATGTAATTTCCAGTGACTGCATTTTTTTATCGATATGTATAATATGTATATGGTTTCACCTAGCTTATCGTGAGGATTTTAAGCTTTCTCCAAGTAAAATAGACTCTCAGGGCCAGAGCGATAATACAGCAGGTAGAGCCTGACTTACACACAGGCCGACTGGGGTTCAATCCCTGGCATCACGTAAGATCCTCGGAGCCCTGCCAGGAGCGATCCCAGTACAGAGCCAGGAGTGAGCCCTGAGCACTGAAAACCCCCAGACAAATCCTGATAAACATCTTTATTCATTAATCTAATTTATTTAAAAACAGATTGAAATCTAAATAGATCAGCCAGTATGCCAGACCTATGGAATCTATTATGTGATGCTAAACCCTCTTGGGTCCTGTATGCTAAACCCAGAGATACTCCTGCTACCCTCACTCTGAGAGAGACCGAGAAAGAGAGACCGAGACACACACACACACACACACACACACACACACACACACACACACAGAGAGAGAGAGAGAAAGAGAGAGAGAGAGAGAGAGAGTTGGAGGTGGGAACCATAACAATAAATTCTTCAATTTTCAGGGCCTCCTGACACAGAACTTACCTGGATGCAGGGGTTCTAACAAATGTCCCTTTTGCCCCAGACCAACTTAGGCCACAGGACAGAAGCCACTGACTTGAGTAATTTACATATTGAGGCCAAAAAGTGTCCCTTGCCCACCCGCTGTCTCAGCATCTCGGCGAGGGAAGGAAGGCTGTTTCGAACATTCACAGAGACCGGCCAGGACCCAGGAAGTTCACGTTTCCCTCCTGACCCTCGGTGCCTTCATCGGGACCATGGGTGGCTCCCCCAGATCACCCTTCACCAAAAACACCCTAAACCTGACTATTCTGGTCCATCCACTCTGCGTGGTCCTGGACGGGCGTTAATAGGTGCCTGCTCTGGAGAACAGGGTTAGGGCCCAGGTGCTCGGTGGAACCTTCACAACAGGAAGGAACATCAGCACGCTGGCTGATCTGCTTAGAATTCAGTGTTTTTGGAACAAATTAGATTAAGGAATACACATGCTTTGTTTTGTTTCCAAGCCACCCAGGAACTCTGCAGACCCAGCACCCAGGGCTTAAACTCGGGGTTGCACACTCAGCTAAGCTACCAACCCTCTGCTGCTTCCTAGAAGGGGGTCTTCAGAAGGCCCTGGGTGGGAGTCAAGAGGGGAAGGCACCTACCTGGCAAGGTGACGGCCAGGACAAGCAGCACCCGCGTGATTCTGCCGGGAATCATCTGCAGAGAAGGAGCCGCACTGAGTGAGACCGGGAGTGAGACCCGAGGTGCTACTGGCCAGCAGGTGTGGCCAAAGTGGGGCTTGAAGCTGGACCCTGGTGGGTCCTTCTCCTCCAAACTACAAACAGGCCAGGAGCATCCATCGATGCTATGGAGGCCCCAGGACTGAAGAGCATGCCAGAGCCTGGACCGAGGAGAAAGCCATGCTCCCCGAAACCTCAGCCCGCCTCCCTGCCCCTCCATCGTCCTCCCTCCTCCTGCAGTAGGTCAGAGCCTACATCTCCCCCACGCCTGCCCGTGGGCACCACCGTGGGGAGGGGAGTGGGCGCTGTCTTGGGCGTTGTTTCCCACCAGGAGTACCCAGATGGGAAAGACGCCCGGGAAGCCTGGCTTTGGGTGTTTCCCAATCCTACACCCATCCTGGGTGACAGGGACCCTCTCCTCTCCCCAGCACAGGGCCCAGGAGATGCCCAGGCAGTGTTTCCTGACCTGGCCTGGCAGAAGGACGGGAATCTAGCAACCCTGTTCCAGGCGGTGTTCTCCAGGGTGTGGCTATCCCCTACAGACATAGACACAGTGCACACATGCACGTGCACATGTACACGCACGCGCACACACACACACACACACACACACACACACACACACACACACACACTTGAGCCTGGCCAGGGCAGGGAGCACATGCTGAGTAGCTCAGAGCTCTCACTCTGGAAAAGATTGTTCCAGAAGAGGCAGTGTCTTTCCCCTGACAGACAGCGGGGAGACTCCTGCCACCTGCGTCTGCATCTCCCCGAGCAGCAGAGGAAGTCCCCAACCTGTTAGATATTTGTGGAAGGGACCCCCCTCGGCTGTCCGATGCCACCAAGGCTCGGTCTCCATACAGACACCCTCCGCCCTCAGCAGCCTCCCAGTCTGTGGGGTTACCAGGCTGTTTCTGGAAGAGACCCAGGCCCTGGGGCTAACCTTAATGCCCGTCAAATGTTCCTGGCTAGTAAAATGGGGGCAGGAACAGAAGCAAATAGAAGGACCCCAGAATGGGGCTGGAGCGATAGCACTGCGGGGAGGGCGTTTGCCTTGCACGCGGCCGACCCGGGTTCGATTCCCAGCATCCCATATGGTCCCCTGAGCACCGCCAGGAGTCATTCCTGAGTGCATGAGCCAGGAGTAACCCCTGTGCATCACCAGGTGTGACCAAAAAAAGAAAAAAAAAAAAGGAGCCCAGAAGCCCGTGGGGGAAGGGGTATGAAGCGGGAACAGACTTTGAAGCACCTCCAAGACAAAATCTCCTGATCTCAAAGAAGAAGAAGCCCAACTTCTCAGGGTGGGGGGCTTCTCTCCTGATCTCCCCCGCCCATTACGGGACCCTCCCTTCTCCCCAGAAGTCATACCTTCTCCAGCTTGGAGGCCACGGGGGGTGTCCCAAGTCCCAGGGGGTCAGCCACCTGCAGAAGGTGCTCCCGGCCTTAGGCCATTCTCTCCCAACGGGGCCGGCTGGGCTTGTCTGGGCGAGCGGGAGCTGCCGGGGGAGATAAAGGCTGAGTGGTGACGTCCGTGCCCCCCCCCTTTTCCCACCACAATAGCTGTGAGCTGCCTCGACAGGGGGCCCGGCCACCTCTTCATTAGCAGAGGAAACAATGGGCGGAAATGGTATTAGAGAGACCTCTGAGCCGATAAGGGGCCCAACGGACGGACAGACGGACGAGGCCGAGGGGCTGCCATCACAAGCCGCCTTGCCCTCCTGATGCCCCCACGCCCCTGCACCCACCCTCGGTCCTCCCCAGGGACTGGGGTGGCCCAGAATGTGGCTGAGCCCTGGCGGGCTGGGCCGGGACAGAACTGGAAAGGAACTCAGCGCTGACGGCAGAGCTGTTGGATCCGGCTGCCGGGGCCAGGCGGGAAAAGACCTCTCTGAGGGCCAAGCGAGCGGCTGCGTCGGGAGGAAGGAGAGAACTGGGGTTTCCTGTCCCGCTAGGTATGAATGAGTCGGTGCTGGCTCCCACGAAAAGAGTCCATCTGGGTTGTAGGCCAGAGTTCGTGAGCAAGTTAAAGGTGAGTGAGTGACCTGGGCCCAAGTAGGTCTTTGTGAAATCAGGAGTGAGGGAGTTTAACTCTAATACCCCCCCAAGACTCTCACTCACCTCAGGGACCCTCAGTTCTCTTGACCTTACACATACTCACATGCACACACATCTGTGGGTACATATGTACCTGGAGATCAAATACAATACACATGGCTATAGACACACACCACTCATAATACCCGTACAACCAAATCACAGGCTACACATACATGCATGATGCCACATATGATACACATCATAATACAGCACTCATAATACACATACCCTACCATAATATACAGACATGCAATATACATACCTGCATGCACACCACATACAAAATATACGACTATACACACTGTCACTGTCACTGTCATCCCACTGCTCGTCGATTTGCTCGAGCGGGCACCAGTCACACTTTCCATTGTCTCCATTGTGACACTTGTTTGTTACTGTTTTTTGGCACATTGAATACGCCACGGGTAGCTTTCCAGGCTCTGCCATGCGGGCGAGACTCTCGGTAGCTTGCCAGGCTCTCCGAGAGGGGCAGAGGAATCAAACCAGGGTCAGCCGCATGCAAGGCAAATGCCCTACTGCTGTGCTATAGCTCCAGTCCTACCCCCAAAGCGGAACCGAAATAATTTATTTTGTATTGCTTGTTATGAATAATCTGCTAAAATGGAGACAGAAAAGGTTTCTTAGAGGAAAGTGTGTGAAGGAGCCAAAGACTTAGAAGGCTTCAGGACCCAAATGAGTGGGATGCTGTGCAGAAATGTGGGCCAGCCAGGCCGGAAACCCCCAAGCTTGAGGCCCATCTAAGAAACAGTAACTCCAACGTTGGACCTGCAGGGAGCTGGAATAAGGACCCTGAACAATTGGTATCTTCGAAAGAAAATAGCTTTCAAATATGAGCAAGAAAAAGGACCTAGCTGTCCACGCAGAAGCTACGAAATGCACGACTCTCTCTGTTGAGGTACTGGAAATTGAGTCTTTCTCAAGATGGAGAATAGGCCTATATTCCCTGTATTCATGGCCTATATTCCCACTGACATTATCACACAGTCCAACAACTCTCATGTTTTAAAGATTTTCAGAAGTTACTCATAGACCAATTTAAGGGCCCTGGAAGAAACCCACACAGATCTCTCTAAAAAAAGATAACCTTCTTCTAACTCACTTTGAAACCAAAGGATGCAGGCAAAAATCATATATTTTATTCTCTTGACTAAACAACCCACCGTGAGCAAGAATCAACAGTCTCAACTAATCGCAGGATCAAATTTCTCCAAGAACTTCAAATAATGAAGTGACCAGGGGCCAGAGAGATGACTCAAAGGGCTGGAGCACATGTTCTACATGCAGGAAATTCAGGTTTGGTCCTGGGCACCACATGGTCCCCGAGCACTGTTGAACAGGCCAAAAGAATAAGAATAAAGTAAATCAGAGTGGGGCTGGGGTGATAGCACAGTGGGTAGGGTGTTTGCCTGGGTTCTATTTCTAGCATCCCATATGGTCCCCCAAGCACCACCAGGAGTAACTCCTGAGTGCAGAGCCAGGAGGAACCCCTGACTATCACCGGGTGTGGCCGAAAAAACAAAACAAAACAAAACAAAAAAATCAGAGGTGGAACTGAAAAAACAACAACAAAAAAATTTCCCTATTATACAAGGTTAAAGAGCAGGAATTAAAACAAAATATAAAATGGGGCTGGAGAGATAGAACAGCAGGGAGAGCGTTTGCCTACAAGGCTGACCCAGGCCTGATCCCCAGCATCCCATATGGGGTCCCCTGAGCCTGCAAGGAGTGATTCCTGAGTACAGAGCCAGGAGTGCTCAAAGCAAGTTCCCCCAGCACTGCTGGGTGTGTCCTCCCAGTCATAATAAATAAATAAAATTTTTAATGTAAAAGTATGAGACAAACCGAGAAATAAACAAAGTGACTTGGAAAAGAACGTTCAGAAAATGGAAAATAGAAAGCATGCCCACTGAAGATTCCAAACACAAACAAATACCAGACATTTCTGCAGAGAAGGAAAAAAAAATTGCTGTAAGATTGATCTGAGGAAATTCTTCCAAGACACAAGGCGAGGAAGAAATGAGAGCCCTGGAAAGAAATATCATAGAGTAAGAAGATCCAAAAAGAAGTGTTGAGGAATGCTTATCTTCATGGATGTCCAAGACAGAGCCTTTGTTTAAATGACCCCAGAACAGACTTGAAATGTTAATGTAGATCATTTTGGGAGAACAGGAAACACTGGTAGGAAAGTAGGGATGTGATATGGAGAAGGGGAAACAGTAATAATAGATATTTATTAAGCCAGTGGCCATGTGGGGAAAGACAGGGGTTAAGGGAGCAGGGGACAGATCCAGAAACTATCCTCCAGTCCTTGGTCAGGGCTGCCCCTGCAGACATTAATATCTCAACACTTCTGCATGAGCGTGTGTCACACACACACACACACACACACACACACACAGGCCACATACACACTTCCCTTGGCATAAACATGCAGACAGGGAGAGTCTGGAAGAAAGACAAGAAGAGATGAAGTCAGAGTGTTTTAATGCCTCGTTAAATGATCCATAGAGGTGGAGAGAAATTAGACTTGTGTCCTTAACGTTAAGTCCCTTTTAGAAGAACTACTAGAGAGAACATTTCAGGAAGAAGGAAACTAAACCTAGAAAGAAAATGCCAGAAGACTTCTCATGATCTGTATGGCAAACCATAACACCCATAGGTAGAGAAACAGTAAGAGGGAAATTGTCTGCCATAGAGGCAAGGGGGGAGGGGTGGGACAAGGGGTGGGGGGAGGGTATACTGGGGATATTGGTGGTGGAAAATGTACACTGGCGGAGGGATGGGTATTCGATCACTCTAGGACTCAAACTCAAACATGAAAGCTTTGTAAGTGTAGCTCATGGTGCTTCAATAAAGAAAAAAATAGAAAGAAATGGGGGGAAAATAAAATGCCAGAAGAATAAATAAGCAAAGAAATTGTTGAGAATGGAGTTCCATATATACAGGAAATGACTGCATAAAAGAATGATCATGACAAATTTAAGTGTTATGAAAAGTTGAGACCAAAACCTATCGGGAAGGGGTGATGGGAATAAAAATGCATTAGGGTTCTTGAAATTCAAAGAAGAAATAAAGGGGTGGTGGGGCTGGAGCAATAGCACAGCAGGTAGGGCATTTGCCTTGCACTCAGCCGACCCGGGTTCGATTCCCAGCATCCCGTAGGGTCCCCTAAGCACCGCCAGGAGTAATTCATGAGCAGAGCCAGGAGTAACCCTTATGCGTTGCCAGGTGTGACCCAAAAAGAAAAAAAACATAAATAAATAAAGGGGTGATAACCATATATTTTTGTTGGGGCTGGAATGCATAATAAGAAATCGAATTGAATTGTTTGCCAAACCAACGTGGGGGAGGGAAAAAGAAAGAAAAAGAAAACAACATTGATCTAAGAGAAATGGAAAAAATCAGTACAAACAACGTAGAGTAAGTGAGGACACAGCATTCGAAGAGGGGAGTAAGCAGAGAGACTCACAACGGATGTCTTTTAAGACACACAATCCAGCCAAGTTCAAGATAGGGACCCAAAGCACAAAGACACACAAAGATCGAAGCCAAATGCAGAGGCACCGTTACCCAGTGCACCAGAAACCCAAATCCCGTCACACACAAGGGGAAGGTTTCACTGCAGTCTGGAGTGCACTGAAGGTTACAGTGCCGCTCTGGTCTCCCCCATCTCATTTCAGGAAATGCTGATACGGAGGGAAGGAAAACCTGAACCTACCATCTTGCCTGTTTCTTGGTAAACAGGAGCCGGGAGAGGTTCCAGGTCAAACAGGATGGTTGGGGGGGGAGGGGGCTTGCAGAAAAACAGGAGGCTGCAGAATAAAGAGGAGGATGATGTGGTTTTGGGTGCATTTCCTCCTAAGATGCAACATAACAATCACAGCAGAACAGGTCACCTGGCTGTTTTGAAAGTGAGAAGCAAACAGGAAGGCGGCTTGTAGGTAAGTAGGTTCCTGCGAAGTACAGCCTGAGAAACAGCTGTAAGACTTACTGTTCCAGCCAAGTAGTTCCTTTAAGACAAAGTGTGAAAGCCCTGTCTCCTTTTGCCAGTGTCAAGTCACCCTTTAGGGCCACAGATTTCAAAAATTGCAAAGTGTGTGTGTGGGGGTGGGGGGTGGGCATGGGGGAACAGGAGGAAAAAAATTACTACCATCAGACAAACTAGAACATAAAATAAAAATCAGTATTCGAGATAAAAAGGACGAAAGAAAGGACGAAAGTATTTTTAAGAACAAATGAAGAGACAAAAATGAATTTTTTTAAATGAATGACGGGCTGGAGAGGTAATACAACGCATAGGTCACGTGACTCACACCAGGCAGTGCATCTCTCACATCTCTCCTCGGCCCCCTCTGTTCCCCTGAGCCCTGCCAGGAGTGATCCCTGAGTGCAGAGCCAGGAGTGAACCCTGAGCACCACCAGCTGTGGTAAATAATAATAATAATAATTTTAAAAATTAATGAGCCGCTTCCAGTTTAAGATAATGGCAGAATCCTGAACTCACATCCCAATGGGCACAGAGAATCTTCAGCTACAAATGGAATAACCCTGTTAGAAAGATACCAGACCATCTGTGTAGGGTCTACACATCAGGCCAAGCCGCAGCAACCCACATAGAAAACGGTTAGAGGCTGGACCACAAAGATGCTGCCAGAAGAAACTCAGCCCCAGTGCAGTGACCTCCAGTGAAGTACAACGAAATGCCGGAAAACACTGTCCAGCAGACTGTGACCCTCTCCTGGCCCCTCTCCTCTGATTCAGGTCACTCCCAGGAGGAAACTTGTGTATACCTCTGTGCCCAGGACACTCCCCTCATTGTCTGACTCCAGAGTCCCAAGCTGCTTACGTGGCTAGCACAGGGCCGGAGTAGATGGAGAATGTGTTTTCACCTTCATACCGCCCAGCAGCCACACCCAGAAACTTCCCCGATGCCATGTAATCCCATCAACAGCCAACATCCTGAGACTATAAGACCAAGCTCCCTGAATTCATGCGGCCGCAATGCAGCCACACGACATCTAATAGCCTAGTTCTTCTTCTTGGAGAACCTGACAAGCTACCGAGAGTCTATTGCCTCATGGGAGAGACTAGCAAGCTCCCTGTGGCATATTCATATCCCAAATATAGTGACAGATATATACATACCTCTTGGAGAGCCCAGCAAGCTATGGGGAGTGTCCCGTCCACATGGCAGAGCCTGGCAAGCAACCCGTGGCGTATTCGATATGCCAAAAAACAGTAGCAATAGGTCTCATTCCCCTGATCCTTTAAGAGCCTCCAATAGTTGGGAAAAATAAGTAAGGAGAGGCTGCTAAAATCTCAGGTCTGAGTGTAATAGAGACGTTACTGGTGCCCACTCAAGTAAATCAATGAACAATGGGATAGCAGTGACAATGATACAATGATACCCCACAGCACTGGGTATTCGATGGAAGGATCCACTAGCATATCTGCTAGCCGGGCCTATGGGATCAGTTCTAATGAAATACATGTGTAGCTGGGGGCTGATGGAATCTTTCCAGGGATGGAAAAGGCACCAGTTTCGGTCCTGTCATGCTACTCTACCCATCACTAACATGTCCAAGAAAGGGCACATGTGTGTGACTCATGCCCAGACTTCTGCTCTTGTCCCCCAGAGAAACACATCCCTTATTAGCATGACTCCACAGAGCCATAAGGGCAGGCTGGGGGGAGAGGGGGTGGCGGGAGGGAAACTGGGGGACACTGATGGAGGGATGGGTGTTAGATCATTGTAAGACTGAAACCCAATCATGAAAAGCTTTGTAATTGTGTACCTCATGGTGACTCAACTAAAAAAATAAATTAATAAAATAGTATGACTCTGGAAGCTAACAGGGCTGATGTTCACATGTTCAGCTGGATAGTAGAAAACAAAGGAAGAGTCCTTACCTGGTGATCGGTGAACAGAAAACACACAGAAATGCTCACCTCCCGCTCTGCCCCTAAACAAGGTACATTTGCAGGTCATACTGGGTTGGAGCAATAGCACAGGGGGTAGGGCGTTTGCCTTGCACGCGGCCGACCCAGGTTCAACTCCCAGCATCCCATATGGTCCCCTGAGCACCGGCAGGGGTAATTCCTGAGTGCAGAGCCAGGAGTAACCCCTGTGCATTGCCGGGTGTGATGAGAAAGAAAGAAAGAAAGAAAGAAAGAAAGAAAGAAAGAAAGAAAGAAAGAAAGAAAGAAAGAAAGAAAGAAAGAAAGAAAGAAAGAAAGAAAGAAAGAAAGAAAGAAAGAAAGAAAGAAAGAAAGAAAGAAAGAAAGAAAGAAATCATACGATTTCAGGCATTTGCTTTGCACATAGCCAACCACAGTTTAATTTCTGGCATGGCATAAGGTCCCCTGAGCACTGCCAGGGGTAATTTGTGACCACCAAGGCAAGAGAAAGTCCTCAGCACCACTAGGTGTGGTCAAAGAAATGAGAACCAAAAAAAAAGGTATATTTGTAAATGCTAAAAAGGCTCCTTGGGGTGGATGGTAAAGATGGCTCAAGTGGCAGAGCCCATGAGTGGCCCTGACAGCCTGGATTTGACCCCCAGCACTTCCTGGATCCTCAGAAGTTCTTTCCTTTGAGACACCAAGAGGTGTTAGCAACTCTCAGCTTCTGGGAGCCACTCACTGTGAAGTATGCTGATGGGTCGATCAGGAAAACTTGAGGGACCACCAAGAGCTGGGGCAGGGTTAAACAACCGGCTGGCACTGGTGGAGGGATGGGTACTCGATCATTGTATGACTGAAATGTAATCACGAAAGCATGTAAGTCTGTAACTGTATCTCACGGTGATTAAAAAAAAATTAAAAAACAAAACAAAACAAAAAAAACAACCAGCTTGTTTACTACACAGGCCATTTTTTCAAGACTGGGAGAAGTGGCTGGATTCAGACATAGTACCAGTGGGTAGGGCGTTTGCCTTGCACGTGTTGCAACCGGGTTCAATGTCCTCCTCCTGCCAATCCTCCCCCCCACACACACACACACTCTCCCCGCACCCCACCCAGCCAGAAGTAATCCCTGCACATTGCCCAGTGCGACAAACAAAACAAAACAAAAGACAAAAAAAGGAGAAGGAAGAAGAAGAAGAAGAAGAAGAAGAAGAAGAAGAAGAAGAAGAAGAAGAAGAAGAAGAAGAAGAAGAAGAAGAAGAAGAAGAAGAAGAAGAAGAAGAAGAAGAAGAAGAAGAAGAAGAAGAAGAAGAAGAAGAAGAAGAAGAAGAAGAAGGAGAAGGAGAAGGAGAAGAAGAATGAGGAGAAGGAGAAGGAGGAGAAGGAGAAGAAGGAGAAGAAGGAGGAGGAGGAGAAGAAGAAGGAGGAGGAGGAGAAGGAGGGGGAGGAGGAGAAGGAGAAGGAGAAGAAGGAGAAGAAGGAGAAGAAGAAGAAGAAGAAGAAGAAGAAGAAGAAGAAGAAGAAGAAGAAGAAGAAGAAGAAGAAGAAGAAGAAGGAGAAGGAGAAGGAGAAGAAGAATGAGGAGAAGGAGAAGGAGGAGAAGGAGAAGAAGGAGAAGAAGGAGGAGGAGGAGAAGAAGAAGGAGGAGGAGGAGAAGGAGGGGGAGGAGGAGAAGGAGAAGGAGAAGAAGGAGAAGAAGGAGAAGAATGGGGTCCAAATAAAAGAAAAAATAGAACCTCGGGAAAAAGTTTAATGAAATGGAAAGTCTTGATTTTCCTGATGGTTTAAATTAATGAGCATAGCAGTGTTCCCTGAATTCAGGAGAACATTGTATGGACAAAGTGAAATTGATACAATGTTGTGTCTATTATGTCATAATTCTCAGCAAATGAATGTACTAGAAGGTCAAATTAAATATTTATGTGCAGTTAATGATATAACCTCAAAGTTTACAATCAAAGAATAAAATTGAATTATAAAAGAAAGCAGAACAGGTCTTGGTAAAAGTAAAAAAAAAAAATCCACTTTAGTGACAAGCAAACAAAAACATCCTTTAGTAACCTACAAAAAGAAAGGCCCATCCTTGACCTGAGAAATAAAGCAAACTTCACAGTTAGGTTAAAATATATGCCACTTTAAAAGAAAAAATAAAAGAACAAGACAGAGATGCCAATTTCATCACTGATAGTCAATATTTGATCAGATGCCCAGAGCAGTACAGTAAAAGAAGTTCTATGGCTTAGGAAGAAAAAGGAATTCAATAGTGATGATTTTGGTATATGATTACCTATACAGAAAAACTCAAGAGATGCTTATAAAAGCTCTATAGTTTATGAAGCAAGGTTATTTTAAGGTTTTTTGTTACTATAACATTATAAATAAAATGCATAGTGAGCTTACTGGGGAAGCAATAGCTTAAGTCACTTAATAATAAAAACGATAAGAGAGAAGAGAGGTGCCTGCCATAGAGGCAGGCTGGGGTGCGGGGTGTTTTGGGGGTGGGCGGGAGGGAAACTGGTGACACTGGTGCTGGGAAATTACACTGGTGAAGGGGTGGGTGTTGGAACGTTGTGTGACTAATACCTAATCATGCACAGCTTTGTAATGCTCTATCTCACGGTGATTCAATAAAATTAAAAAAATTAATATTAAAATAAGAATAGCAATAATCAGGACCCACAGAGATAGGGGAGGGACTTAGAACACCTGCTGGCAAGCTCCTGGTCCCAAGTGCAACTCCCCATGTCCCACATGTCCTGAACACGCTCCTCGCAGCTCTGCTGTTTGCACCTGGCAGTTCTGTTCTCTGCAATTCCCCGTGGCAGAAGCAATGCCTGGCCTCACTGCAGGTAGGTGTGTAACAGGCACCTACCACAGAAGGGGTGCAGCACCCAGCAAACACGCCAGGTAAAACCCCAGCCAATGCGGCCAGAGCGATAGCACAGCAGGAAGGGCTTTTGCCTTGCACGTGACCCACCTGGGTTCAATCCCCGGCATGCCATAGGGTCCCCCGAGCACCACCAGGAGTAATTCCTGACTGCAGAGCCAGGAGTAACCCCGGAGCATCGCCGGGTGTGACCCCAAAACCAAAAAAAAAAAGTGAATCTCTCATGAGCACTTCAGCGACCTCTCCCCAGTGAGTACCCCAGCCGTGTCTCTGTGCTTCCGCTACAAGGGCAGTCCTGGGTGAGCATTTTGCCAGCACCCCAGCTAAAGTTCCGCAGACCTCCATGAGCACTGTGACCAGATGTGCAGCCGGCAGTGAGCAACACGGCTAAAAAAAATGTGCCTTGCAGCCAGAGGTTACAGCAACGGGAACACCAACAACAGCCATGAAGGGGAAGGAGGTGCAATAAATACAGAAATAGGTAAAAAGGTTAAGCATAAATTTGCCTACTCCAGATGGAACCCCGGCATCCAAGAGCTTCCACAAGCAAGGCCCAGGTATGCGGGTACCAGGACTAAATCTCCAGGCTGCATGGCGCCAGAGGCACCTGCCTCCCCAGCTCTCAGCCCGCTCCATGGCCTACCTGTCACACCCACAAGCTTCCGCCGGGTCCCATCTTGGCGCACCAACAGCCCTGGTCCAGAGACGCCCAACTGAATCCCAAAATAGAGGAGAGTCCTACAGAGATGTCTCTGGAACCCAACCATCTACAAGCTAGGATCCCAGAAGCGCATGGCCACAAAGCAGCCACACCAACTCTCATGACACCCAAAATTTGCAATGGCAAATAAATTATCTAGCGTCTGCCCCTGGCAGGCAGGTTTGAATGGTGGTGGGAAAATTCGGGGAAAACATAATGCCCAAAAGTAGAGAGAGAGTTTTGGGGAAATTGTCTGCCACAGAGGCAGGGTGAGGACTGAGACGGGGGTGGGGGAGATACGGGGGACATTGGTGGTGGAAAATGTGCACTGGTGAAGGATGGGTGTTTGATCATAGTATGGCTGAATCTCAAACATGAAAGCTTTGTAACTCTATCTCACGGTGATTCGATAAAATTATAATAATAATTAAAAAAAAACTACAAAATTTAAAAAGTGCACCCAATGCAGAAAAATCACTCATTTTATTGCAAGGTACTAGGGCCAGACTAAAAGTACAGGGGTTGAGGAGCTTACCTGGCATGTAGCTGAGCCCAGTTTGATCCCCTTGAGCACTATGTGGTCCCCTGAACATCTCTAGGAGTGACCCCAAAGCTGCCAGGAGCAGCAGCTATCAAGCAGCACCGGGTGTGGCCCCAACACACTTGTCCCAAATTTGTTGCAAGACAGAACAGAAAACTTAAGGAGATGGTGTTTATACTTCCTGTAGCACCGTAGCACTGTCGTCCCGTTGCTCATTGATTTGCCCCAGCGGGCACCAGTAACATCTCCGTTGTGAGACTTGTTATGACTGTTTTTGGCATTTCAAATACGCCATGGGGAGCTTGCCAGGCTCTGCCATGCAGCCGGGATACTCTTGGTAGCTTGCCCGGCTCTCCAAAAGGGGCGGAGGAATCGAACCCAGGTTGACCACGTGCAAGGCAAACGCCCTACCTGCTGTGCTATCGCTTCAGTCCTTAAGTCTTAATAGTCTAACTACTACTAAAATAAGAGCTCTATAGTTTACGAAGCAGGATTATTTTAACCTCCTATGTTTTAAAGTCTTTATATTATAAAGATATCAATGAGGGCTGGAGTGATAGCACAGCAGGTAGGGCATTTGCCTTGCATGCGGCCGACCCGGGTTCGAATCCCAGCATCCCATAGGGTCCCCTGAGCACCGCCAGGAGTAATTCCTGAGTGCATGAGCCAGGAGTGACCCCTGTGCATCACCGGGTGTGACCCAAAAAGAAAAAAAAATTAAAGATATCAATGAGCTTCAGTTTGGTTCCTAACTCAATTCAGGGCCAATGAAAATGTAATCGTTTCATAAAATCAGTGAAACCAATTCAATATCTAGATGGGAAGCAAAATGTCAAGCATAGTTCAATTCAAATTTAATGTTGTCTGTCAGAAATGAACCAGCGACCTAGTGGTAACAGATGCACGTGATGGAAAGAGAATTCACAAGAAAAGAGTGAGATTCCTCACTAGGCCCGTAGACACATGAAAAACTTCAACTCCACCTGTCATCAGGGAAATCCCAAATTAAGCCACAATTAGTTATCTACCACCCATCAGATTGGCAAGCATGCAGGGCTATGGGAATGCCTAGTTGCTCTTAAGACAAATGGGAGATAGTTTGGGAGGAAAAGCGTGCAAATAGGTAGGAAATATAAAGATACACATCCTCCAAACACTGCAATCGCTCTTAAAGGCAGGTTCCCGAGAGAAACTTTCCCATCTGCACGGAAGGCTTCTCGGAGCAGTGTTTGTGGTCACGAAAACGTTCAAACAACTTAAATATGCCTCCAGGGCATGAATAAATTATGATAGCTCCCTCCTCTGAAATATCTAACAGCACTTTAAAAAATGCCTTCGAGAGACTAAGAAGAATCTAGGCCCTAGCGTCTAACGCTGAGGGGACACGGCCCTGTATCTGAACGTGGGGGTTGTGGAAAAAATCGGCAAGAGTGAGAGACTTTGGAACTACACAACCACCAAGTATTTCTTCCAAGGGGTTGCTGACAGCACTCGCTCGTGTAGCATTTTTTGGTGGAAAAGGGGTGATGAGCAGAAAATATTTAAGAAGGCGTGAGCTAGGCTACAGGTGCATACATGAGCATAACACAAAAGCAGGGGCCAGAGCTATTGCCCAACAGGTAAGGCATTTTCCTTGCAAGTAGCTGACCCAAGTTCAATCCCCAGCATCCCCTATGGTCCCCTGAGCACTGCCAAGAGTAGTAACCCCTGAGCATCGCCAGGTGTAACCCAAAAAGACAAAAAGAAAAAAAAGGAGCAAAATAAATCACAGAAGCATACACACAGGCCATCTGCAGCAGAGTAGCGTTTATGTAAAGTTAAAAGCTCATAAAACAAAACTACAAATTAATGCTTGCAAATAAGTTCGCAAAAACATGAGGAGAGGGGGCTGGAGAGATATTACAGCGGGTAGGGCACTTGCCTTTCACACAGCTGACTCGAGCTTGATCCCCGACATCCCATAGAGTTTCCTGGGCATAGCCAGGAGTAATTTCTGAATGCAGAGCCAGAAGTTACCCCTGAGCATCTCTGAGTGTGGCCCAAACACTAAGAAAAAGAATTGTTTTCAACAACATAGTAAGAGAAGTAAACATGCATGGCTTGATAACCGCTGGCCTCAGAATAATGGCTGCCTCTAAGGAGGAATGAAGGAGGTAGGGTCCAGGCTCAGAAAGTAGCCCCTAAGAATCTACATTTCAGACTGGAAAGATCGCACAGAGGGCAGGACATTTGCTTTGCATACAACTGACCGAAATTCAATGCCCCACACAGTATATGATCCCCTGAGCACTGTCAGAAGTGATTCCTGAGCACAGAGTTAGGAGTAAGCCCTGAATATTGCCTCTTGTGTCCTCCCCCGCACCCCCAAATATTAAGAAGAAGTATTATTATTCATATAATAAATAATTGGGCCGGAGTGATAGCGCAGTGGGTAGGGCATTCGCCTAGCAAGTGGCCGACCCAAGTTCGATTCCTCCATCCCTCTCGGAGAGCCCAGCAAGCTACCGAGAGTATCGCACCCTCACGGCAGAGCCTGGCAAGCTCCCCGTGGCATATTCGATATGCCAAAAACAGTCACAACAAGTCTCACCATGGAGACGTGACTGGTGCCCGCTCGAGCAAATCAATGAGCAATGGGAGGACAGTGACAGTGACATAATAAATAATTACTTATCATATAAGTAAAAATTGAATTAAATAGTTAATTAAATAAATAATTATAATTAAAAGTATTATTATTATTATAAGACAAAGAAGCCACTAACAATAGAACCTCTATTGTTTATATTATAATATAAAATATATTGTAATATAAAATATCTTTAAATTTTATATATCTCTTTATATTTGTCTTTAATAACTTCAAATATAAGAAGCAAATATGGTTACATGGGAGCAAACTGGCTGCAGTGTGGATGTCTTTTTATTACTCTCTCTAGTTATCTGAAAGGTTGAAATTTTTTGTTTTGTTTTGTTTTGTAGAGGGTCACACCCGTGATGCACAGGGGTTCCTCCTGGCTCTGCACTCAGGAATTACTCCTGGTGGTGCTCAGGGGACCCTATGGGATATGGGGAATCGAACCCAGGTCGGCTGCGTGCAAAGCAAATGCCCTCCCCACTGTGCTATCGCTCCAGCTCCTATCAATGGTGTTTTTAAGCAACTATTAAAGGTCAGTACATAAATCATTCAGGACACAGCAAACAGGGGAGGTCGGGAGGCCTCAAAGTTAGTGCCCTTGTACGTAATGGAAGAGACCCAGTTCTCTCTGTGTGTGAGGGAAAACAAAGTGAACAGCCAGCCGGGGAGCAGACCCTTGGCAAGAACCCAATCTGCCAACCCCTTGATCCTGGAGTTCTAGCCTCCAGAAATACCCACCCTTCCGTTGTTAAAGGCAGTGATGATCAACATCTGCTGAGTCCAGCATGGTTGCTGAACCCAAAAATGGGGCGGGGTGGGGGGGGCGATGAGGTGGGGGTCGGGGGAGGCGCACTGGGATCATTGGTGCTGGAGAACGGGCACTGGTGGAGGGACGGGTGCTGAGCATTGTATGACTGAAACGTAACCACGAAGGTTTGTCAGTCTGTCACTGCACCTCACGGGGATCCATTACAAAAAATAAAAAATAGATTAAAAAAAAAAAAAAGAATGGTTGCTGATCTGCAGGAATTTCCTGCTGCTCCCGGGAAAGAGTTATCGCTGCTGAACGCCGAGGGTTCCTGCCTCAGGGGCTGGAAAGGGTCGGGGTTGCCCGTGCCGGGGGGAGCAGCTCATCAAATCGTCTTCAGATGCCTCTATCTGAAGTATCCAGACAAAGATGCAATCCTTGTCTCCATTTTGGCTTGCCAGAAAAGGAACACACACACACACACACACACACACACACACACACACCCCATTGTAGAGCCATTAAAGCATGGGCGACTTATTTGAGGAAGAAGACCTTTCTACCCTGGCGGTGCTGGAGGCCCGTCAGAGAAGAGGGATGGAGAGATCACCCAGGGAGCACGGGCGCTAGCAAGCAGAAGCGCAGGGTTCCATCGCTAGCACCACACGGTCCCCGGAGCACTGCTGCAAGTGATCCACGGCACTGCAGGGGGTAGCCCACCCACAAAGAGCCAGAAACAGAGAAGAAAAGGACCGGAGGTCAGCACAGCCCTCTCCCTGGGAAACCGTGCGACCAGGCGTTCTGACGTGATTTGTCGGGGTTCAGGGGCAGCTCTGGCTCTGCTCTCCCATGAACGATCTCCGTGTGCTCTTGTAGCCGTGGAAAGTCTGAGACATAAGCAGGGAGCTCGAGGTAGGAGCTTGGCGGGACCAATTCTGGCAACTGGGCGAAGATGAATGGGTCATAAATCACAAAGCTGACCAGAACGGGACAAAAGAACCAGGCTGACCGGTTACCAAGGCCAAGGGGAGGAGGGGACCGTCGAAGCAATTGGTAAATGAATGTATGTCGATGTGGAACTTAAAACAGAATCAATCCACTGCAAAGATTCCCAGCAACAAGGACCTGCTCTCCATCCCACGTTATGGCCCTGCTGCCTCAATGTACCCCCAAGTACAGTGAGGGTGCAGCCAATGGGGGAACACCATCATCCCTTTGCTCTTCTCCTCTCTGTCCCGCAAGTGTGCTATGTGACCAGGAATCTTACTATAATCTTCCTATAAAATAATATAATCTTCCTATAAAATCCTCTGTACCTCTGCTCAGAGCCAGTTTCCAGGCAATTGCCTCGCTGCAGTCCGTTGATAATCAGATAATTAATTAAATCTATCTGTCTTTTTGATGAAGATGGACTTGGTGTGATTGATTAGGCCAATTCCACTACAACACTTAGAAATCTGCCGCAGATTTGCACTCAGGTTCTTTGAAAGATTGCTTATTCCAGGGGGCTGGAGAGATAGAACCGTGGCTAGGGCATTTGCCTTGCACACGGCCAACTCAGACTCAATTCCTGACATCTGCCAGGAGTGATTCTTGGGTACAGGGTAAGTACTAAGCACCACCGGGTGTGTGGCCCAAAACAACAACAAAAACATTGCTTTCTCCAAAGTGCAAGATGTTCTATGATTAGCCTTTTTGTTTGTGGTCTGGTTCTTGATTATTTTACATTTAAATAATATTGGGAAGGGTCAGTTTTGGTTTTGGTGTTTGGGCCACACCCAGAGATCACTCCTGACAGGCTCAGGGACCCTGTAAGGGATGCCAGGGGATAGAACCCAGGTTGGCCATGTGCAAGGCAAGCACCCTATGAGCTGTACTATCACTCTGGCCCCTATAGCATTAGATTTTAAAACATATACACAAGGTACTATTATTAAAATTGTTTTTGCAACAATGAGATATCATGTGACATGAGTGAGAATGACACACATATATATACACATACACACATACATACACATATATGCATACATACATAGGTATGTATATGTGTAAATATATAAAGTCTGGACAAGCCACAATGTTGGTGGGTTGTGGTATAAAAGGAACCTCCCTCCTTCCTCCACCGTTGCTGGGAATGTTTTCTGATTCAGCCTCTCTGGAAAACAATAAGGAAATTTCTCAAAAAAAAAAAAAAAGCCAACTAAACTAAGAATGAGTCCTACTACCCTGTCATACCGCTTGTTGGTATCTACCCCCCAAACACAAAGAGTCATTCAATAGGACATGTGCACACACACCTGTGTTCATTGCAATGCTTGAGTACAAAGGCCAGGATACGGAAACAACATACGTATCCAACTATGCATGCGTGGATCAAGAAGGGTGACACATAGACACGACAAAACACTAAGCGGCTGTAAGGAAGGATGAAACCAGGCAACTTCCTGCTATAAGGACGCAATTAGAGGTGCCATGCTGAGTGAAGGCAGTCAGAAAGAAAGGGTTAGCTATAGAATGATCTCTCTCACAGGTGGGATTTAAAGACACACAGTAATGGAGTAACACATGAACAGGAGAGTTGGTTTATTGCTGGAACTCTAGGAAGTGTACTGGAGTGTCGGTCTAACTCCTTAGAGAAGAAGGAGGAAATTGAATGGGAGGGACCTTTGGGACTTTGGTGGAGGGAAGTGAGCATTCCGGTGGTGGGTGTCGTGTTGGAACAATGTATGCACGAAACCAGAATTAGCAGTGTTGGGCTGGAGTGATAGTATAGCTGGTAAGGCATTTGCCTTGCATGAAGCTGACCAGGATTCAATCCCTGGCATCCCATACGGCATCCCATACAGTCCCCTGAGTACCACCAGAGGTAACTTCTGAGTGCAGAGCCGTCTGTAACCCCTAAGCATCGCCAGGTGGGCCCTAAAAGGAAAAAAATAAGGGAAAAAAAAGAGAAATCTTTTTTTAAAAAATTTTATTAGAGAATCACTGTGATGTACAGTTTCAAACTCATGACTTTTTGTGTTTGCATTTCACTCATACAGTGATTGTTTACCCATCCCTCCACCAGTGCCCATTCACCTCCACCAATAAACCCAATATCCCTCCCACCCCCCAATCCCATCCCCTCCACCCCACCCCACCTCTGAGGCCTGTGGCAGGGCATTCCCTTTTGTTCTCTCTCCCTTTGGGTAGTTTGCAATAGAGGTATTGAGTGGCCATCATGTTCGGTCTATAGTCTACTTTCAGCTCGCATCTTCCAACCCGAATGGGTCCTCCCGACATCCTCTACTTGGTGTTCCCTTTAAAAAAAAAGAGAGAGATCTTAATAAATAAATAAATAAATAGATAGATAAATAAATAAATAAATAAGAGAATTAGCAGCGTTGTAAAAATCACAGTGCCAGGGACTGGGAAAGTAGTAGAGCAGATAAGGTCCTGGCCTTGCAAACCTGGTTCATTCCCAAAACCCCGCATGACCCCCTGAACCTGCCAGGAGTGATCACTAAGTGCTGAGCCAGGAGTAAGTAAGCCTTGAACACCCCTGGGCATGAGCCCAAAGCAAAACAAAACAAAACAAAATCACAGTTCCTCAAGAAATATTTAAATAAATAAATAATGGTTTTGTTTCTACCTTAGCAGTCTGCAAAATATTGCTCCCATTTCCACCAGTCCGTAAGTATAAAAGTATTAAAATCACTGGTGCAAGCCATCTTATCCCTGATGTCCTGTTATAGCAGCCTGAACCAAGACAATTAATGCTATGATTATTATTTATAATAAGTGGCAAAAGTGAGTATAAGGTATTAATTTAATATCCATCCCTTTAATTGTTGGTCAAATGTTTTCTAATCTAGCCACTTGCACTTCTTTAATTTTTTTTTTTTACTTTTTGGGTCACACCCGTCAATGCACAGGAGTTATTCCTGGCTCATGCACTCAGGAATTAACTCCTGCCAGTGCTCAGGGGACCATATGGGATGCTGGAAATCGAACCCGGGTCGGCCACGTGCAAGGCAAACGCCCTACCCGCTGTGCTATCGCTCCATCCCCATTTCTTTTTCTTTTTTTTTTTTTTTTTTTTGCTTATTGGATCACACCCGGCGATGCACAGGGGTTCCTCCTGGCTCTGCACTCAGGAATTACCCCTGGCAGTGCTCAGGGGACCCTATGGGATGCTGGGAATCAAACCCAGGTCGGCCGCATGCAAGGCAAACGCCCTACCCGCTGTGCTATTGCTCCAGCCCCTCCAGCCCCATTTCTTTAAATTTCATGCCGTTGTCTTTGGCTCACTCTCAACTATGATGTTCAATCCTTGCCTGCCACTTAATCAAATGTTCTATATCCATCAAGAATAGAGTTCTTTCTTTCTTGGAGGTGTGAATGTTTTTCTCACTTCCTAACTAACCTTTATTTCTGGCTTATGGGGCTTTGGTTTGCTGTTGATGTCCCTGTACAAGAGTTTGCGGGATCATCTGATATTTATTTATTAGGGTGTCAGGTAACAGGAGGCTCAGCTGAAATACAGAACATCTAGAGAGCAACGGGGGAACGTGAAGAGACGAGACGAATCTCCTTCCTCCCCCCTGCATGGCCCACTGTCCTGTTTTGCCCTGGAATGCAGGCGTGGGGGCGGGGGCGGGGGGAAGACTTAGCATATTCTCTACTAGCACTGGAGGCATCCTCAGCAAACTGCAACAGCTGGGCCCCCTAACCACCCCGAGATTCCATCTCAGAGACTCTGACCGGTTTCTTGCGCAACCCTCCAAAAGAGATTGCGAAAGCATTAGACATTTATCTTCGATCTCTCGTGAGGAATAGGAACCTCTCCTCTTCAGAAAGGCACAAACGTGCGTCTACAAGATCTGTCACTGCACTTTTTTTTTGCTTTTCAAATGACTTTTATCCAACCTTCCCCGTGGACAGGGCCACTCGAGAACCAGGGGGCGGAGTGGGAGGACCTCTGGTCTCCGAGGGGAATGCGGGGTGTCGGACTGCGCCTCCCAGTGCTCAGGGACCACTCCTGGTTCTCTCCTAAGGAGAGAACCTCAACAGAACCTCAAAAGAATCAGGGAAGGCGGAGGGGGGTGGGGAGTGCTCTTAGGAAGGAGAAAGGAAGCAGATGACCCTCCCATCTTGAGCCCATCCCTCCCGCTCCTCCCTCCCTCTCAGGCCTGTGTGATTCCGTTGAGGAATTGCAACCCGGCAGCTTCTCGGTCCCGTTGGTCTGTCCCTTCCCAGGCTGCTTTAAGCTGCGCTGACCGAAGCCAGGAATGGATGGGGCCTCTGCCAGGGCTGGGTGGGCAGCAGGGCGCACCCCTGCCTGCTCCCCAGAGTTCAGCCTCTTCCTTTTCCTTATCTCAGGCCTCCGAACTCTCTGCCGGCTGGAAACGTCTCCATGGAGCTGTGTCCAGCTGGACCCCAGCACACCCCCGGCTGCTGCTGGCTGCCTCCTGGCCAGCGTCGGGCCCAGACACCCCCGTGTCGGCTCACTTATCTCCACCTCCCTCCTTTCCTCCTTCCTCTCTGCCATGCGCCCTTCCTGTTCCTCCCAGCAGGGAGAGGAATTGTCCCGCAGGGGGCATCTGTCAGGTGCCAGCACTCTTTAGGGTGCTCTAGAACCTTCCACCCAGAAAAGCGTCATGGGGCGCACGACGGAGTGAGTCAAGACGGGGTGACTTCAACCCACAAGCCCTTCCCTCGCGGTTGTCACCTGAGGTCAGGCTGTCCACAGGCCCCGGGCACAGAGAAGACGTCCTGGCTTCCGGGGACTGCATGGCTTGTGTCTACATCACCTCCACTTCCTCTGAGGCAGAGTCTGGTTTTTATCATGACACAGGAATTCTCCGGGGGGCTTTCTCCTCCCCGCTCCTCCTACCCGCTCAGGCCTGCCTCTGAAACAGTCTCAATGTGCCCCGTAGAACGCCCCCCTCCAGGGTAAGCCTTCTGGTTGTGGCTGTTGTTGTTTATCACTGTGGGGTCGTGCCTCAAGGCCAGGATCACAGCAAGTGGGTCCCGCAGGGGGCATCTGTCAGGGGGGATCTTAATCGGCACCCAATCAATGCTTCTGAAGAGTCAATCCATTTCAACATGGCCTCCGGGTCGTCCCTGTACTCACTTTAGGGGTTTCTGGGATCCTGTAGCGTTTTGAGTATGGGAAAGTAGCTCTTTGAGAGGGACAGACATCGAGGAACTGCACTCATTTGTGGAGTGTAGGGTAGCATCACATGAGGCTGACACCCAAGGACAGTAGATACATAGAGCCACACTGCTGGTACTCCGAAGTCATGTGATGTCGGGAATCAAACCCAGGGTCTCTACAGGCAAAGCAAAAAGTGGTTTGCCATCTGCACATATATGTTCATCGCAGCACTGTTTACAATAGCCAGAATCTGGAAACAACCTGAGTGCCCGAGAACAGACGACTGGTTAAAGAAACTTTGTTACATCTACACAATGGAATACTATGCAGCTGTTAGAAGAGATGAAGTCATGAAATTTGCATATCGGTGGATCAACATGGAAAATATCATGTTAAGTGAAATGAGTCAGAAAGAGAGGGACAGACATAGAAAGATTGCACTCATTTGTGGGATATAAAGCAACAGAATGGGAGACTACCACCCTAGAATAGTAGAGATAAGTACCAGGAGGATTGCTTCATAGCTTAGAAGCCAGCCTCATGTGCTGGGGGCAAAGGCAGCTCAGATAGAGAAGGGACCACCAAGTAAAGGGTGCTAGGAGAGCCTGTTCAGGATGGGAAATGTGGGCTGAAAATAGACTACAGACCGAACATGATGGCCACTTAATACCTCTACTGCAAACCATAACACCCAAAAGGAGAGAGAGCGAGCAAAAGGAATTACTCCTGGCGGTGCTTGGGGGACCATATGGGATGCCACAGAGGTGGGGTGAAGTGGAGGGGACGGGGTGAAGGTAGTGGGAGGGATGCTGGGACCATTGTTGGTAGAGAATGGGCACTGGTGGAGGGATGGGTACTTGACCATTGTATGACTGAAACGCAAGCACAAAAGTTTGTAAGTCTGTAACTGTACCTCACGGTGATTCACTAATAAATTTTTTTCTTTTTTCATCATTTTTTTAAATTAGGGTTCACTAATAAAAATTTTTTTTAAAAAAAAAGTGGTTTGCCACTTTTAGCCTTGCTAAGACCTTAGGTGTTGTTGGTGCGTGTATGTGACGTGTGTGTGTGTGTGTGTGTGTGTGTGTACGTACGCACGCACATTGTTTAGAAATCACATTTGGTGGTACTCAGGGGCTACTTCTGGTAGGTTGCTCTACTCTGAGGACAGTGTGGTGCTGGGATTGAACCCAGGGCTCCCCCAACCCACCAAGTGCTTCAGCCCTCGGACCCAGCTCCTGGCCTTTGCAAGGGGTCGGCTGTTGTTGTATTGTTTCCTACTTTCCACTCCTAGAACAAGATCCAGTTCATGCTCACCTCTTGGCAGCATGGGGGGAGGGGGCCGCAGAGCAAGTTCTCTGTAAAGGTGTGTTGCACCCTTGCACTGTGTCATTCGCACGTGACCTTTGCCTAGACTGAATTAAAACTGCAGAGAAGAAATGCACAGCACCCAGAAAGTCAAGGAAGTGTCAGTTGCTCTCAAATTCTTGACATAGAAGCTTGGGGAAAAAAAAAACCCTCAGGGGGGAAATTGCTTAAGGAGTGTTGCAGGGTTACTCAGCAGGGGGACAATGACATGTGTTTCCACGAGGGCCCCATGTGGTGTCTGCAGTTGCCTAATTCCAAGTGACACTTGAATGAGGGGTCTGGGGGGATGTCACACCCAGTTGTGTTCAGAACTTGCTCCTGGCTCTGTTCTCCACAGCGACTCCTGGAGGTGTTCGGGGGACCATATGCAATGCCAGGGATTCGAGCCAGGGTTGGCTGCGTGCAAGACAAACACCGTAACCTCTGTACAACCTCTTCGGCCAGAATTTGTGTGACTTCCAAGTCTGCCCCCTTTGACGGGTTCATGTCTAGGCTATTTTCCTTATATGTGGGGGAAGCAGATAAATACCGCAGGGACTCTTAGTCGGTGGAAAAGAAACTGTGGGGATGGCACTGTGGCCTGCAGGCAGGGGTCGGCATGGGCTGCAGAGGGGTCAGGTCTCCAAAGCACCTTCTCTCGGAGTATCTCAAAGATGTGGTCCCAGGCCAACGTCTCCAGACCCCTGGACATCAATCTTACGTATGATACTTAAAGTCCAGGGATCTTAATCGGCACCCAATCAATGCTTCTGAAGAGTCAATCCATTTCAACATGGCCTCCGGGTCGTCCCTGTACTCACTTTAGGGGTTTCTGGGATCCTGTAGCGTTTTGAGTATGGGAAAGTAGCTCTTTGAGAGGGACAGACATCGAGGAACTGCACTCATTTGTGGAGTATAGAATAGCATCACATGAGGCTGACACCCAAGGACAGTAGATACAAGGGCCAGGAGGATTGCCCCATAGCTGGAAGCCTGCTTCATGAGCGGAGGGGAGAAGGCAGATGGAACAGAGAAGGGATCACTAAGAAAATGATGGCTGGAGGAACCAGTCGGGATGGGAAATGCATGCTGAAAGTAAGATAACAGAACAAACATGATGGCCTCTCAGTGTCTGCGTTGCAAGTCATAATGCCCAAAAGTAGAGAGAGAGTATGGGGAATATTGTCTGCCATGGAGGCAGGGGGAGGGTGGGAAAAGGGGGGATATACCCAGGATACTGGTGGTGGGGAATGTGCACTGGTGAAGGGATGGGTGTTTGATCATTGTGAGATTGTAACCCAAACATGAAAGCTTGTAACTATCTCACGGTGACTCAATAAAATTTTAAAAATTAAAAAAAAAAAAGTAGCTCTTTGAACTGGAAGCCGTAGCCGGAAGCCAATTGCCACCCCACCTGGGGGCCTAAAGGCAGCTGTGCCACAAATCTGTACGTGGTCCAGGGCACGTCTTCTCCCCCCTGACCCCTGGCCGCCTCTTTCTCCTCTAGCCTCATACCCCTCATTCGGCAAGAACTCACAAGACCTCAGTTGGCCGTTTCTGTCCTTTTTTTTTTTTTTCCAAATGCGACATGCAGATGCCTTATCTCCCTTCGGAGACCCAGAGTTCCATGAAAACAAGGATGGAATTTGGAAACCAGCTGCCTTCCCAGGATCCACCCCTCCGCCAGAGCCTTATCGAAGGTGCCCCTCCAAGTCACCGAGCTCCCTTTATCCCTGCCTCCTTCAACCCTGGTTTCGTGGGGGAAGCACAGAGAGTTCCCTCTCCGTGGCACCCTCCCCAAATAGACAGAACGCCCCCCACCCCACCCCAGCCTCCTTGGGCAGAGATGAAGCTCTGTACCTAGCATTGATCGGGGGCAATGTCTTTATTTCTTTTTAAATTATGTCCCCAGAATATCAGGTTTTTTAAATTTCTTGTATTTATTTTTCAAATCGAATCACAGTGAGGTGCACAGTTACAAAGTTGTTTGTGATTGGGTTTCAGTCATATGATGTCCCAATACCCATCCCTGCACCAGTGTGCATTTCCCACCACCAATGTCCCTGGTGTCCCGCCTGAAACCCCCACCCCCACCTACCATCTCTATAGATATAATAGATAGATATCTATTATATCTATTTTCTTCTCTCTGTCTCCCTGTCTCTGTCTGTCTGCCTCCCTCTCCCTCTCCCTCTCTCTCTCTCTCTCTCTCTCTCTCTCTCTCTCTCTCTCTCTCTCTCTCTCTCTCCCTCTCCCTCTCCCTCTCCCTCTCCCTCTCTCTCTCTCTCTCTCTCTCTCTCTCTCTCTCTCTCTCTCAGGGGGAGGCAATATCTTTAACAGAATAAAGGAGATTTGTCACCAGACTCTGAGTGAGAGCATCAGAGAGGACAATGTGGTGTTGGGACTGAACCCAGGGTTCCCACATGCCTACCAAGTGTTTCAGCCCTTGGACCCAGCTCCTGGCCCCTGCAGTTGTTGTATTGTTTCCTAATTTCCACTCCTGGGACAAGATCCAGTCCATGCTCAACTCTCACTTGGCAGTGCGGGGTTCACAGAGCAAGTTTTCTCTAATGGTCTGTTGCACCCACCTACCTTCATTCAGAATGATGGACAAGGCAGTGACAGAGTTTAAACTGGCCCGGGACAGCTGGAATAGAGGAGGGATCACTAAGTCAATGAGGGTTGGAGGGATTGTTTGGGATGGGAGACGTGTGCTGAAAGTAGATAAAGGACCAAATGTGATGGCCTCTCAGTATCTGTATTGCAAACCATACTGCCCCAGAGTAGAGAGAGAGTATGGGGGAAAACTGTCTGCCATAAACGCAGGGGGAGGGGTGGGATGGGGGCGGATACTGGTGACACTAGTGATGGAAAATGTGCACTGGTGGAGGGATGGGTGTTCAATCATTGCATGACTGAAACTCAAACATGAGAGCTTTGTAAATGTAGCTCATAGTGGTTCAATAAAAAATAAAATAAAATAAAACAATAAACTCGCCTGGAAGACATGAACGGAATCACTTAAATCCCACTATTATTGATGTTATAATAAAAGCAAGACATAGTTATTGCAGGGCAAAAGGTATAGACAAATAGAATAATGAAGAAATTAGGGGGCCCAAGAGATCGTTCAAGGCATAAGGTGCTTGTCTTGCATGTGGCCAAGCCCAGGTGCACCCCAGGACCACAGAGGGTCCCCCAGCACCCCCAGGAGCCACCCCTGAGCACAGAGCTGGGGGTAGTCCTTGAGCACCACTGAATGTGAAGTGGAAACAAATTTTTTTAAATGGCACAAGAATTAGAGGGGTTGGCACAGGAATCAGAGACCCACGCTTTGCCTGTGTAGGACCCCAGGGTGATCCTAGGCATTGCAAGACCCCTAAATACTGCTGGGAGTTTCCCTTGAAGACCCTCACCCCCTCATCATTAGATGGCCTTGGTGGTTCCTGGCCCAAGTCACACGATATCCTTGAGTTCTAGCAATGAGCTGCCAGCCCAACTGGCCCGGTATCCCCCAGAATAGATTTCCTGAACACTTCTTGGGAGACCCCCCCCACCAAGGAAAGTACCCATCACCCTTCTGCACAGAAACCATCACCATCACCATTTCCTATATGACTTTCCTCCTTAAAAGCCTTTATATAGGGGCCGGAGGGATAGTGATGGTGTGTAGGGAACTTGCCTTGCTTGCCATACCACCACCAATGCTGGGTTCGATCCCAGCATCCTATGTGGCCCCCCAAGCACCGCCAGGACTAATTCCTGAGCACAGAGCCCAGGAATAACCCCTGAGCATCACCAGATGTGGTCCCCCAAAACCAAACAAAAAACCATTTATAGACACACACCAATCACTACAGGATCCATATAATTGTCAATCATCACTGTATCACTGTATCACTGTCATCCGGTTGTTCATTGATTTCCTCGAGAGGGCACCAGTAACGTCTCCATTTGTCCCAGCCCTGAGATTTTTAGCAGCCTATCCTTACTTATTTTTCCCAACAATTGGAAGCTCTTTTCAGGGTCAAAGGAATGAGACCTGTTATTGTTACTGTATTTGGCATATTGAATATACCAGGGGGAGCTTGCCAGGCTCTTCCATGCAGCCGGGATACTCTCATACTCTCAGTAGCTTGCTGGGCTCTCCGAGAGGCACACATATATATGTATGTGTATGTGTATATATATGTATATATATATATGTGTGTATATGTATGTATATATGTGTGTATATATATATATATATATATATATCATGAATCATGAAATCCCGTTGATCGTCAAATTTCTCAAGCGGTCTCAGTAATCTCTCCATTCGTCCTATCCCTAAGATTTTAGAAGCTTTTCTCTACTCAGCCTTCCCAACGATGCCGCATTAGAGGCTCTTTCAGGATCAGGGGAATGAGATCCAGCTTGTTACTGGCTTTGGCATATGGATACACCATGGGAAGCTTGTGAGGCTGTCCCATGTGGGAAGGAAACTCTCAGTAGCTTGCTTGCTAGTTTCTCCCAGAGGGAGAAGTAGGTTATAAGATATCGCTTCTGGGAGCTTGCTTTTTAAGTCTCTGGATGTTGGCCGTTGATGGGATTACACACACCTGGGTTCCTCTGCCGGTACCTTCATGTGTGAGGCTTGTCCGAACATGTGGAGAGGGGTCTTGAGCATGGCTGTGGCTAGGTTCCGGTGGTCTTTGGCCGCCGGGAGCTCTGTTCGGGGCAGGGAGGGAAGCTGGAGCCCATCCAAGGGACCCTGGGGAAGACAGCCAGGTGTGCAGGCAAGAGACTCTTGCCATATATAATATATATTTAATATATATAAATATATATTTCCCACACAGTCATAGTGACCCCAAAATAACATTTATAAATTTATAAATAATATAAATATAAATTTATGCTTATATAAATATTTCATATAAATATTCAAATTTATAGAAAAATAAATATAAATCTATATAAAGAATATAATTTATAAATAACATTTATAAATAATATAATCGTTCAATAAAATCTTCCTAAAAGAGGGCTTTGTAAGTTGCTTTTCGGCTTTGGAATAGAAACCTATATCAAAAATGTTTGTTGGTGCTTCCACTTTTTCGCTCTTGTGCCCAGTGGAATACTTCTCTCTCGACATTTCGCAGCCTGTATCATGGGCTCCATGCTGACAGAGGTTTGGGTGAGTTCTGCTTTTTTTTTCCACGAACAATGCTGCAATGGATGTTGATGACGCAGAGCTGCTGCACAACCCTCAGGATTATTCGTCAAGTGTGAAATTCCTACCTGTGGAAGGTCTGGGTCAATGATCATTTACATTCTAAGTCCTCTGATGATAAGGCCCCAAAGAATTGTGACATGAGAAAACGAGAGCAAAGTGCACTTCAGATGCAAGAAAGGAAGTGAAGGCAGAGAAGCAAGAAAGCTCTGGGTCTGCTCAGCTCCCTGCCTGAACAGGCCCGTAGCCAAAGCATTAAAAGATGAGTAGGATGGGGCCGGAGCGATAGCACAGTGGGGAGGGCATTTGCCTTGCACTCGGCCAACGTAGGTTCGATCCCCGGCATCCCATATGGTCCTCCAAGCACTGCCAGGAGTAATTCTTGAGGACATAGCCAGGAGTAACCCCTGAGTATCCCCGGGTGTGACCCAAAAAGAAAAAAAAATGAGTAGGAGCTAAGAGGAAGAAGAGGGGTGAGGTGATTCATTAGCCTTTGAGGGGCCAAGGCTGGTAGACATTGCATTACATTGATCAGGGTGAGAGAGGGGACCTCATCTCCCACTGAGCTTTGGGGGATCCATCTGAGAGAGGTGACAGATGAACAGAGGGAGAGCAGTTGGGGGTTTGGTGGAGACCTTCCAGAACAGACCCAAAGACCTGATGACCCTAGATTCAGCAAAGAAATGCTGATATAGCCCACCGCCAAATGGCTGTCTCCTAATTCCCCAAATGTGTGAGGATCACCCTCGGTGCCCAAAGGGACTTGGTAGGCCTCATTTGGTGAAAGATTTTGAGATCAGGGGACTCTCCTGGGGAGATCCCCTCTAATTCCCACTCCATCCACGTGGAGGCAAGAGGGTCAACCTCAGAGATAAGATATGCTGTCATTGGCCGAGGTGGTACAGGAACACGAGCCCAGGAATGCCGACAACTTAGTGCAGAAAAGGCAAGGGACAATTCTCCCCTGGAGCCCCGGAGAAGCACAACCCGTTTTAGATGGCTGTTGTCTGGATCTCTAAGAGAATGAGTGGTGCTATTCCAAGCCAACACAGGTGTGGCAATTTGTCATGGCCGTGGTAGGGAAACGAACAGAGGTAGAGACCCCCGTGGTGCCCAGCCCTGCTCTCGTGGAGGGAAACTTGTGAAATGAGGGCTGAGAAGGAAGAGGGATGCCTGAGGGTCTTTTCCAAGGGCTTCTAGAACTAGGCTGAGGGATGACCTAATGCAAGCAGAGAGTAAGCACCTGTGGGAAGTGAGTGGGTCAGGAGACAGTTCTGTCCAGAGGCAGAAGGATGGGCAATTTAACCACGGGGAGCAGGCACACGGGAAGTCCTCCAGGGTGCAACTAGAACTGCTCTGGAGGGAAGATTTCCTAGGAGGGCTTATCATGACTTTTTTTTTCTATCTCAGTAGCATCTCTTCTATGGAACAGCACAGAACTTTCTTGGCAATTCATGCCAAAGAATCACATTAGATTTTCCAAGCCAGTTCCCAGCACGTAAGAGCAATTTCTCAGCAGAAGGGAGGCGGTTCCTCTCCACTTCCTGTGTTCTAGACAGTCATCTGTGGGCGAGCGAGGGTGTTTGTTTCCTTCCTTTGAGATCGTCCCCAGGGTGGTGGCATGATGCTGACACCAAGTCACAGAGACATTTCACCCAGTCTGGGCTCCCATTATTCTCAGTCACTCGGACAACGCCATCCTCCATGCCATAGAGTAAGAGAGTTTCGCCACATCATCTCAGGGAAGTGTCTGGTTCTAGTAGCTAGGGGGGATTCCCAAATCTAAAACCCACAGTCTCCGAATCTGGGGTTCTTTTACTTGCACAGAGAGTGGTAAAAGTTCTCAGTGCATCTGATAAAATAACTTCAAGGTACATCCATCAATTGACTTCAGAGTCTTTCTCAATCATCCTTAGGCAAGCAGATGAGTATCAATGAGTAAGAGATTAGATGAAAGCTAATCATCAAATCTAGCCATTGTCATCTGGGGTATTGATGCCATAGAAATGGGAAATTGGGTTTAGGCTGAATCTCATACTTGAAGGTCCATGCAGTTTTATTCGTAAGGGTCAAAAAAAACGGGCATAACTCTGCTCTCCTACTATGAGCTAATGAGTAAACCCATCTCTGTCCATGAAGTACCACTCAGCAGTGAGAAGGAGGAAGCAATGTGAGTGACTCCGGGGAATTATGCAGAATGATAAAAGCCAGTCCCCTTAGAAGGGAGCACTAAGTAAGTGGTGCTGGGAGGGCTTGCTTGGGATGGGAGATGCGTACTGAAACATAATGGACCAAACATAATGACCAATTAGTACCTGTATTGCAAACCATAACACCCAAAAGGAGAGAGAGAGTAAAAAGGTAATGTGCCTGCCACAGAGGTGGCAGTGGGGGATGGGGTAGGGGTGGTGGGAGGGATACTGGGAACATTGGTGGTGGAGAATGGGCACTGGTGGAGAGATGGGTACTCGATCATTGTTTGACTGAAATATAATGACAAAAGTTTGTAAGTCTGTAACTGCATCTTGCGGTGATTCATTGAATTTTTTTTAATTTTAAAAGCCAGTCCCCTCCCAAACGTGGTATATAATATTACATATATATGTGTGTGTGTGTATATATATATATATATATATATATATATATATATATGGACTGGAGTGATAGCACAGCAGGTAGGACATTTGCCTTGCATGTGACCGACCCAGATTCGATTTCTCCATCCCTCTCGGAGAGCCTGACAAGCTACGGAGAATATCCTGCCTGCACGGCAGAGCCTGGCAAACTACCCATGGCATATTTGATATGCTAAAAACAGTAACAAGTCTCACAATGGAGATGTTACTGGTGCCTGCTTGAGCAAACCAATGAACAAGGGGACGACATTGCTAGAGTGCTACAGTACATATATATATACAAATATATATGAAATATATATAAATATATACAATATATACACATCTATATACAGTGCATATATATATATACAAAGTTATAGAAATGAAGAATGTATTAGTGGTTATCCCAGATTAGAAAAAAGGAAGCAAAAGAAGGGGAATGAGAAGGAAATTCTTGTAATTTCAAAGGGGCAACAAGAGATAGTCTTTGTTGGGAAGGTTCTAACTTGACTGCGATGATAGATATACAAAAACTACAAGCATAGAACTACGCATGCACGTGCACAAACACACACACACACACACACACGCAGAGTTACAAGTAAAGCTGGTGGTGTTAACTCATTTGAGAATGTCCATTTCCTGTTGGTGAAAACCTACCCTTGTTTTTTTAGGATGCCACCATCAAGGGGGATCCTGGAAATGATATGATTGATCTCATTGAATGATTGCACTCATTTGTGGGATATATATGTAATAATAAAACACACAGCATGAGAGTGATGCCCACGGACAGTAGAAACAATGACCAAGAGGATTGGTCCATGGTTGGGAGCTTGCCACAAGTGGGGGGTGGGGGCACTTAGGATAGAGAAGGGTCCACTATGACAAAGATAGTTGGAAATGATCATTCTGAGTGCTTGAAGTAGGTAGAAGGAGATGCAGGATTACCTCTCAGTGTCTGTATTGCAAACCCTGATGCTCAAAGGAAAGAAAGAGACAGACTGACATAGACAGAGACAGATAGGCAGAGACAACGAGAAAGAGAGACAGAAGAGAAAAGTGCCTGCCATAGTTTCGGGCTGGGGGAGGGGGCGTGGCAGGAGGGGAACTAGTGACATTGGTGGTGGGAAATGTGCACTGGTGCAGGGCGGGCTGTTGGAACATTGTATGACTGAAACCCAATCATGAACAACTTTGTAACTGAGTATCTCACAGTGATTTGATTAAATAAATAAATGAAAGTAACGACATCACTCAATAAAAAGATTGATCTAATTATATCATTTGTTACATTCCAGGTGAATACATAATTTTGTCTTAAAAACACTAGGGGCTGGAGCAATAGCACAGCGGGTAGGGCGCTTGCCTTGCATGCAGCCAACCTGGGTTCGATTCCCAGCATCCCATATGGTCCCCTGAGCACCGCCAGGAGTAATTCCTGAGTGCAGAGCCAGGAGTAATCCCTGTGCATCGCCAGGTGTGACCTAAAAAAAGAAAAAAGAAAGAAAACACTAGCTAGGCTTGAACTAATGCATCTCTTGAGAACTCTGCACCCAATGATGGAAGAATCCACATTGGTATGAGACCTGGATTCAAGCCCTGGCTCCACTAAGACAACAATACAAAGGAAAAGAATCCCTTTGGTTCTTGGGTAGAGATGGGTTAGCTAGCTCACTTTGCCCTGGGGTTCACTCCCTCAGGTCCAAACAAGTTGGGATGGCGGGTCATCCCCACATTTATGAGAATTGATTATGCACAATTCACAACATAAAACAATTGCCACTACATTCCAGAGAATAATTAACAAATCTTTATATTCTCTGACTACAATTAAGTTGAGACATCAACTTGAAAGATTGGAAACTTATCATACATTTGGAATTGGGCTGGGAGGGGCACACCCAGCCATGCTCAGGGGTTACACCTGACACTGTGCTCAAGGTTACTCATGACAGTGATGGGGACCGTATCATGGAGGAAATCGAACCCGGGTCTTCTGGGTGCAGAGTGTGTGTTGTACACGCCAACCCTTTGAGCTGGTTCCCCCATCCGCAGCTGAAAATGTCAAGAAATATTCCCAAATACTTCACAGATCCAAAAATAGTGCAGAAGAGGGACCTGAATGATTCTCAAAAAATTAGAAATTGAGCTCCCATTTGACCCAGCAATACCACTCCTCGGAATATATCCCAGAAAGACAAAAAGGTATAGTAGAAATGACATCTGCATTTGTATATTCATTGCAGCACTGTTTACAATAGCCAAAATCTGGAAAAAAAAAAGAGTGCCCCAAAACAGATGACTGGTTAAAGAAACTTTGGTACATCTACACAATGGAATACTATGCAGCTGTTAGAAAAGATGAAGTCATGAAATTTGCATATAAGTGGATCAACATGGAAAGTATCGTGTCAAGTGAAATGAGTCAGAAAAAGAGAGACAGACATAGAAAGATTGCGCTCATCTGTGGAATAAAAAATAACAGAGTGGGAGACTAACACCCAAGAGTTGTAGAGATAAGGACCAGGAGGTCTGCCCCACAGCTTGGAAACTGGCCTCACATGCTGGGGGAAAAGGCAGCTCAGATAGAAAAGGGAACACCAAGTAGAGGATGTTGGGAGGACCCATTCGGGTTGGAAGATTCGAGCTGAAAGTAGACCACAGACCAAATACAGTGGCCACTCAATACCTCTATTGCAAACTACAACACCCAAAAGGAGAGAGAACAAAAGGGAATGAATGCCCTGCCGCAGAGGCAGGGTGGGGTGGTGGGGGATGGGGTGGGGGTGGGGAAAAGGATACTGGGATCATTGGCGGAGGAGAATGGGCACTGGTGGAGGGATGGGTAAATGATCACTGTATGAGTGAAATGCAAACACCAAAGTTCATAAGTTTGTAACTGTACATCACAGTGATTCTCTAATAAAAAATTTTTTAAAAGCCCAAGTACTCTAATAGAAAAACTAAAAATAATAAAAAATTAAAAATAAAATATTTTTAAAGAGACCTAAAAAAAAAAAAGAGGGACCTGAGCCATAGTACAGTGGGTAGGGCACTTGCCTTGCACGTGGCTGACCTGGGTTCGATTCCTGGCATCCTATATGGTCCCCTGAGCCTACCGGGAGTGCTTCCTGAGTGCAGAGCCTCAGCGCATCATTAGGTGTGGCCAAAAGACATACAGAAGAGAAACTCATTTTATTTATTCGGTGCGGGGTGGGGGTAGGGGGCAGGGGAGGAGAGTTCTTCCAAGTGGTATTCGGGAAACGCAGGGCCCCACCAGCCATTCCTGGCCTGGTTCAGGGCAAGGGCCAGAGGACGCAATGCTGCTTTCTCCCTGGTGGGGCTGGGGGTCTCCAGGGCTGTTTCCAGAGATGCTCAGGGGACCACGGCAGGGAACGGAACCAGGGCCAGATGCATGTCAGGCACACAGCTAACTGCTGTGTGATCTCCTGAGCCTGGAACAGAAATTTAACAGCACAAAAGGGCTAGGGAGGTCACTCAAAGGTCGCTGGAGCACATGATTTGCCTACAGGTCCCTAGGTTGGATCCGAAGCATTAGGAGCAGCCATCGACACCGCTGGGTGTAGCCAATAAAACCTCATTATCACTGTGTCACTGTCATCCCGGTACTCATCGATTTGCTCAAGCGGGCACCAGTAATGTCTCCATTGTGAGACTTGTTGTGACTGTTTTGGGCATATTGAATGCGCCACGGGGAGCTTGCCAGGCTCTGCCGTGCGGGCGGGATCCTCTCGGTAGCTTGCCCAGCTCTCTGAGAGGGACGGAGGAATCAACCCAGGTCGGCCTCGTACAAGGCAAATGCCCTACCCGCTGTGCTATTGTGCCAGCCCCTCTCTAGTAATAATAATTAAACCCGAACAGCATGAGAACAGTCTGTCTGAGACAATATTTGAAGTGAATAAAGAAGCTTTGAAATGTATCGTCTCACGTCCTTGTGTCTTCAAGCCAGGAGTCCAACAACAGCAACTCTTTCCAAAAGCAACTTGGCAGCGCAGGGTGCCGACTCACTGAAAGAGTTCAGACCCTTAACCCAACAAATTCCACTTCTAGGAATTAACTTCAGGAAATAATCTACAATGAGAACAGAGATCTACGTCCTAGATAGTCATGAGCATTGTTTCCAATTATCAGAATGAAAACGTAAGTACCGTCGATGGACGGTTTCAGAGATTAGTCAAATAACTCTTGGCAAACTCTAGGGATAGATTATCACGTAGCCGTGCAAAACAATGTTGAAGAACGGTTACAAAAAACATGGGGAAATACTTTGGATGTGATCTTAGAAAGGAGATTGGGGCCTGCACATAGAGAGTAATCTCAGCTATGTAAACTATGTCAAGAAGAAAACACTAGGGAAAAAAAGGAGCCTAGTGCATTCGTGTCATTATCTCTAGATCTCAGCAAGTGGTCATTTTCTTATTTGAGCTCCATTTTCCAAAGCTTTCACAATGGGCTTGTAATGGTACTTAAACTCTTTACATGATGTTTATTTTTTTGATGTTAAAAAGAGAGAGAAGGGGCCAGAGAGATAAGATAGTACAACGGGTCAGGCACTTGCCTTGCACACAGCCAACCTGGGTTCAGTTGCCAGTTTTAAATTTGGTCCTCCTAGCCCTGCCAGGAGTGATCCCTGAGCACAGTCAGGAGTAATCCCTGAGCACAGTCTCAGTGGCCCCAAAACCATATCCCCCAAAATTTAAAGGACTAAAGAGAGAGTTCACAGGGTTGGAAACTTGCCACAAGTTGGGTGGGGGGCCGTTAGGACAGAGAAGGGACCACTGTGACAGTGGTAGTTGTGAATAATCACCCTGGACAAGAACTGAGTGCTGAAAGGAGGTAAAGGGGCTAGGACTACATTAGAGAGAGAGAGAGAGAGAGAGAGAGAGAGAGAGAGAGAGAGAGAGAGAATTAAACTTAGGAAGTTATTAGGACTTCATTTTAAAAGAAAAAAGTTGTAAAGGAAAGGAAGAAGAGGGCTGGAGTGATAACACAGCGGGTAGGGCGTTTGCCTTGCACGCAGCCAACCCAGGTTCGATTCCTCCACCCCTCTCGGAGAGCCCGGCAGGCTACTGAGAGTATCTCGCCCCCACGGCAGAGCCTGGCAAGCCCCCCATGGCATATTCGATATGCCAAAAACAGTAACAACAAGGCTCACAATGGAGACGTGACTGGTGCCCACTCAAGCAAATCGATGAGCAAAGGGGTGACAGTGACAGTGAAAAAAAAAAGTATGAGGTTCTTTTGACCAGTTTCTCACTTCCCTGGAAATTGGCAGTGGGCTAGGGGGATAGAGAAAGCTAGGAGAATAGTTTTAAAAAAAAAAAATAGAAAACTACTTGATTTACCTTTTAATATCTCTTTACAATGAACCAAACTTAGCGACGCTTCTATTTATAATAACCCTAACCTGGAAACTACCTAAATGTCCATCCGCAGTGGAACGGATAAATGGATTGCAGTGCATCGTATTGACCTATGAGTTATGATAGGATGGGGAGAGCCATCTACAACCGCACACAACAGGATGGACTGTTCTCACAAATAAAAAAGTTGAGTGAAAGAAGCCAGATTCAAGAAAGTACTTACTGGATATTCCACTTACATCGAATACAAAAATTGGCAGGGCCAACCTGGGCTATTAGAAAACAAGAAAGTGGTTCCCCTGGGGATTGGAGGGCTGCGGTGGGGTGGGGGATGGGGCGGAGATGGCAACTAAAAGGGAAAATCCATTTCTGGGATACGGATAATGTTCTCTATCTTTTCCTGGGTGCTGGCCACAAGGCAAGCATCTCATTTGCGAGAAGACACGGAGCTTGCATGGAGTTGCTTAGCCTTCCCTGCGTGAATAGTATACAGCCATATAAAGGAGTCAAGGTTGGGGAAGGGGGGTGGCAATCACATAGAACTTGGATGCACACTTGGAGCTGAGAGCCCCTTACATGGACAAAGGCTCCTGCAAAACGACTCCGCTTCCTAGAATTTCTATGAATAATTCAAGTCTCCAAGGCAGGGTTCCAGACCGAGCAGCCTCTCCAAACACTCTGAAACCTGCTTCCTGCTCTGAGCTTGACTATTTCTCAACTGGAGGCCATAGGGCCCCTGGGTGCCCCCGGGGTATTCCAAGGGGCCCACGGGTGGCTTAAAGGGGAGGCCAAGGCAGCAGAGTAGGCAGCTAACCTGCAGGTGGGGAACACGGTGGGAAGGGGGACATAGTCAGAATGAGGTGCTAGAGACCCCCAGGAAACCCCAGTCTCCCTCTTGTAATTGACTGCTGCTTGAGGGATGGAGCATACGGGCATCAACCTGACACCACATGACGGGGTACAACTTGGCAGGAAAGGGAGGGGGGAAACTGTGTGAGGCCTTGGGCTCGGCCCTCAGCCCTGCAAAAGTTTCATTCACTCACTCCCTCAGGACTGGAGCGATAGCACAGCAGGTAGGGCATTTGCCTTGCATGCGGGTGACCCAAGTTCAATTCCTCCGTCCCTCTTGGAGAGCCCGGCAAGCTACCGAGAGGATCCCACCCGCACGGCAGAGCCTGGCAAGCTCCCCGTGGCATATTGGATATGCCAAAAACAGTAACAACAAGTCTCACCATGGAGACGTTACTGGTGCCCGCTCGAGCAAATTGATGAACAACAGGACGACAGTGCTACAGTGCTACTCACTCACTCATTCATTCATTCATTCATTCATTCATTTATTCATTCATTCAAGGAAGACAAGAAAAGATGTGACCAAGGGGCTTATTCGGACACTTTCTTAGCAGGGCTTTCTCATTCTGAGGCTCCCAAACCAGGCCCCCAAATCCAGAATCCCTGATGCTCCGACTCTAGAACCTTCTCTATGATCAGTAATAGATAAGCAGTCGGGGGCTGGGGGCTGGGACTTCCCTGGAGCTTGGGGAGGGGCAAGGGCTAGGGCATATCCCATATCAGAAACACATTGTCCTGCTGCAAGCAGTGATAGAGGCTGGGACTGTAAAATGGAGACAGCAGGAGGCACTCACTCAGTAGAGGAGACCCCCACCCCAGAGGGATGGAGGGATGGAGTGGGGAGGAGGAGGGAGAGAGCACAGGGATGGCGGGGAGAGGAAAGCAAAGGAAGTGAGATGCCCGAGGAGGCCGCTGCCAAGCTTGGCCGTGAAGTTGGCAGCTGCCAAGCTCCGCGGCCGTGGCAGGAGCCCCATCCACAGCAAAGGGAAGGATCCAGAAGGAATCTGGGGAGCCGGGGGAGCTGGGGGTGGGGGCGGGGCGGGGACAGGGCTGGAGCGGATGCAGTGGAGTGACTCTTTTCAGGGCACCTAAGTGCATCTGGCTTCTTCAGAGCCTTCTCTCCCCACACAGCCTGGAGGGAGCAAAGTCTGAGCAACTGCCCCTGATTTATAGACGAGGTGACTGCTGAGCAGAGTGGCTGCAGGGGTGGGGGGTTGGGGGCTAGGGGTGGGAAGACACGCAGAAAGGACAAATGGAAAAACCCAAACTCCCCCTGGGCCCTGGGCCTTTGGGTGCCCTCTGGGTGCACAGTGGTGCACCCGCTGTACCACCGCCACACCCCTGTCTCGGCCCCCGAGTCCCTGTCACTGTCATTGTTATCCCGTTGCTCATCAATTTGTTCGAGCGGGCACCAGTAACGTCTCTCATTGTGAGACTTATTTGTTACTGTGTTTGCGTATCCAATACACCACGGGTAGCTCTGCTGTGTGTGTGGGATACTCTCGGTAGCTTGCCAGGCTCTCCGAGAGGGGCGGAGGAATCGAACACGGGTCGGCCACTTGCAAGGCGAACGCCCTACTGCTGTGCTTTCGCTCCAGCCTGCCCCAAGTCCCAGAGTGGAGAATTTCTTGCCCAGCTGGAAAGGACTCTGGGAGCTTCCGCAGGACCAGGACACTCCCAATTTGCATCTTAACAGAGTCAGAGTCAAGGCCATAACCATCTCCCCTGACCTCAGGCTGTGCTGTGCTGGGTTACTCGGGAATCCTGGGGAACCATGGGGAAAGCTCAAAGCTTTTCAGCGCCGACTTCATTGAGGGGTTCGGGGATGAAGCTTGGGCGGGGCAAATAATCCCCGCTCTTCAGCTGGTCTCAGAAACACGATTTGACTCACGATTTTAAAACCTAACGGAAATCTGTGCAAAATCACAGGCACGTGGGACCCGAGTCATCGTACAGCGGGTAGGGCGTTTGCCCTGCACGCTGCTGACCCGGGTTTGAGCAAATACTTACCGTTCAAATGCCACTGTAGGTAAGAGATTTGTACCCACATGGGAGAACCCACATGAGAACTTTCCCTTTGTCTCTGTGCCTTCCAGACACACAATCCTTATCATTTGATGTGGTCTTTCCTTGCTGACCAAAAAAAAAAAAAACAGCTGAGGGGTGGGACAAGTGTACAGTGGGTAGGGCACTTGCCTTGCACATGGTCAACCCAGGTTCAATCCCTGGCATCCCATGATAGCCCCTAGAACCCCACCAAGTTTGATCCCCGAATGCAGAGCCAGGAATAAGCCCTGAGCACCACTAGATGCAGCCCCAAATCCAAAACCAAAGAAACAAAAACCCCAAACATTAATAACAAAAAAAAAAATATTTCTCTCCTCTTTCTCCAATACCCTAGTCAGAGTCTTCCATTCTCCTCAACTTCCTCTCTCTTTCTGTAGAGGAAGCAGAACTAGCTGTACCACTGGCAGAAGGGGAAAGCGAAATGCATCTTCCACCGTGACCTTGAACCCAAGGCTGGCGTCCTCCTCCCTCCAGTCCTTCAAGGACGTGGGAGGCTCTTGTTGGGAGGAAACGCCACAGACATCGAGGATATTGACTTTTCTGTAGCAAACAGTGGGCCCGTGACTTGACCTAATAGCTTCGTGAAGCTAATTACAGAATCTCAGAAATGGAAGAAGTCTTAGAACCTGGGCCCTAAAGATCAAAGTCACAAGCTGCTTTGTCCTCCATTTTGAGACAGCAACCAAGCACCTCAGGCCCTCAGTTACTCCCAAAGCCTTTGGACTGTGTGCCTATAATTATATTTGTTTATTTGGGGGCCACACCCTGCAGTGCTCAGAGGTGACTCCTGGCTCTGCACTCAGGAATTACTCCTGGCAGACTCGGGAGGACCATATGGGATGTTGGAGATTGAACCCAGATTGGCAGTGTGCAAGGCACCACCCTTCCCACTGTACTATTACTCTGGTCCCACGTACTTATAACTTTCTGTAGATTCCCATTATGTTTTAAAGTCGTGAGTTAAATATTTAAAATTAGGGTATTTCCTTTTTAAAAGTATTAGGAGAAAGAGGGGCTGGAGTGATAGCACAGCGGTTGGGCTTTCGCCTTTCACGCGGCCAACCCGAGTTTGATTCCTCCACCCCTCTCAGAGAGCCCAGCAAGCTACTGAGAGTATCTCGCCCGCGCAGCAGAGCCTGGCAAGCTACCCGTGCATATAGGATATGCCAAAAACAGTAACAATAAGTCTCTCAATGAAAGACGTTACTGGTGCCCGCTCGAACAAATCGATGAGCAACGGGATGACAGTGACAGGAGAAAGAGAGAGAGAGAGAGAGAGAGAGAGAGAGAGAGAGAGAGAGAGAGAGAACACGCAATCATGTAATGAGACAAAAGAAATAGTCAATACAGAGTCTGAAGAGATAGTACAGCAGGTAGAGTCCTTGCCTTGAATGTGGCTGATTCTGGTTTAATCTCTAACACACCGTGTGGTCCTCTGAGCCCCAGCAGGACTGATCCCTGAGCACAGAGCCAGGAGTAAGTCCTGAGCATTGCCAGTGCTCATACATAGCCAAGAGACTCTAGACAAGAGTACAACCATTCCAGATATTGAGACTTACTGGAAATCTATGGCCTTGGTGCAGGTATAGACAAATAGATTCATGAATTTGGATAAAGAACCAAGAAACAGACTCACAGACAGGTATACAGAACTTTTATACATGACAGAGGTGACTTTGTGGATCAGTTGGGAGAAAGTTGAATTGTTCAATAGAGGGTGCTATAAAAATCAATTATGGGACCCTCTGCGCCTAAAGACTTTGATTCCAAAGATGTAACACATTCGGGCATCCAGCGCAGCATCCGATAGCGATGCACTGGGACACCGAACTGGGCTACAACTCTGTGCTGCCGGGGGTGGATTTTTTTTCCTCCCCACCCTGTCTTCCTGCACGGAAAGCGGCGGGCTGGCGGCACCCATGTGGCAGGCACCATCTTCTGTGACTCCAAACCCACAGGTATTCGGTTTTTACTTTTGGGGCTCCCAGGAACTCATGGGAAGGGGGCGTAACCGGCACGCCCTCGGCCCAGATAAATCCGGAGCCGCTGAGCGCAAATCGGACACTCTGCACCTAAAGACTTTGAATTCAGAGACTTCTTACAGCAATGCACTGGGACTGTGAGCTGGGCTATGTAATTTCTGGCAGAATTTTCCCTGGACTTTATACAGAAATCCAAAACCGCGCGGACGCTACCGCGTCCACGCGACTTAACATTTATAATTGTCAGCAATGTGAAACGGTTCCATTTGAACAGGTCTGACTTGGGGGGGGAAACTCCAAATAATAACAGTAAGTTTTTGTTGAAATATTGAAGGTTTTTAATGTAGCAGCCACCTCTGGACTGTGAACTAAGCAAAAGCCCCAAGCTGGCCGATGCGGCGTGGCGTACACCATACTATGAGGCGCAGGAAGGGGGATGAGGGGGAAAAAGAAAAAAAAAAGGAAAAAGGAAAAAAAAAGAGAGAGAGAGAGAGTTATGTACTTGTAGCAGTGGGGCTACATATCTCTTCATTTCCAGCAATGAAAAACTAATTATCAAATGTAGTAGGTCTGTCTCTCTTGGTTGGAAACTCCAACAACTATAGTGAGTTTTGTGTTGAATTATGGAATGTAATCAAGGTAAAGAAAAAATGAAGTGAAATTCATTAGTTATACAGTAGGGGGTAGGGGGTGGGGGCGGGGGGTATACTGGGGTTTCTGGTGGTGGAATATGGGCACTGGTGAAGGGATGGGTGTTTGAATATTGTATAACTGACATATAAACCTGAGAACTTTGTAACTTTCCACATGGTGATTTAATAAAAATTAAAAATAAATAAATAAATAAATAAATTTAAAAAATAAAAATAAAAATAAAAATCAATTATGAGGGTGGGTGCAAAAATAAAATTGGATCCTATTTGGGAGATGTGTGCTGAAAGTAGACTATGGACCAAACATGGTGGCTACTTAGTACCCATATTGCAAACAATAACAACCAAAAGGAGAGAGAGAGAGTGAAAGGGAATGTGCCTGCCACAGAGGCAGGGGGTGGGGTGGGGGGATGGGAGGGTGGGGGGAGGTATACTGGGAACATTGGTGGTGGAGAATGGGCACTGGTGGAGGGATGCATACTCGATCATTGTATGACTGAAACATAATCATGAATGTTTGTAAATCTGTAACTGTATCTCACGGTGATTCATTAAAAAATATTTTTTAAAAAAATTGGACCCTGTCTCAGATTTTTTTTCTTTTTGGGTCACACCCGGCATTGCATAGGGGTTAGTCCTGGCTCATGTACTCAGGAATTACTCCTGGCGGTGCTCCAGGGACCATATGGGATGCTGGGAATTGAACCTGGGTCGGCCATGTGCCAGGCAAACACTCTACCTACTGTACTATCGCTCCAGCCCCCTATCTCAGATCTTACTCAAAGTTAAATTTCCAATGGGTTAGAAGATTAAACTTTAAAGATGAAACTTTAAATTTCTAGAAGAAAATGTCCTTTACAATCTCAGAGTCAATTTATTAAACAAGTAAAATTACTAATCATAAGATGATCAATGCACTTAGCTAAATTAAAATTTTAAAATTTATTTTAAAATAGAATTTTATTTCAAATAAATCTCCACTTAGCCATAAACAGAATATGTTTATTCTGTGGGGAAATGTCTCTAAAGTGTAAAGCTAATGCATAACTAGTACCCAGAATATACAAAGAATGTCTGTCAATCATTAAAAATAAGACAAACAACCCAACTGAAAAAAAATTCCCAAAAGATAAAAATAGGAGTCTCTGAGAAAAGAAAACCCAACCAGTAACTAAACACAGAGGAAAAGATGTTCAACCTCATTGGTAAGAAAGAAAATTTAAAAAAAGAAAGAAAGAAAGAAAGAAAGAAAGAAAGAAAGAAAGAAAGAAAGAAAGAAAGAAAGAAAGAAAGAAAGAAAGAAAGAAAGGGAATAAAAAGAAAAAAATGAAGAAAGTCACACTAAGACACCAGCTTCCATTAATGAATTTGGGAAAATTATGAGTCTGGGTTGAGACTTAAAATGGTTCAAAAGGCTGAAGCACTTGCTTCAAATGCAGAAACCTTGGATTCGATTCTGGTGTCATGTGGTCCCCCAAGTACCCTGACCCAAACTAAATAAACATCCAGGTCGTTGGTATGGTACATCATTACATCACTACTTGACACCGTGTTCCTGAAACATTATTATTAGCACCATCATAAGTCATGGGGCCTAAACAAAAAGCACAAATATGTGAGCCTGCCATCATCAAGTGACTGCAGTAGCACTGTCGCACTGTCGTGCCGTTGTTCATGGATTTACTCGAGCGGGCACCAGTCACGTCTCCATTGTGAGACTTGTTGTTACTGTTTTTGACATGCTGAATACGCCACGGGGACCTTGCCAGGCTCTGCTGTGCCGGCAGGATACTCTTGGTAGCTTGCCGGGCTCTCCAAGAGGGACAGAGGAATCGAACCCATGTCAGCCTCATGCAAAGCCAACACCCTACCCAGTGTGCTATCACTCCAGTCCAGTATACACACTAATGTGAAGCCTTCTATCCTGCTGGCATACAATTTCTTCGAAAACCATAGGGGATTGTCTTTAGAATTTGCATATTCTCATGCCCTCTAGCAGTGATCTTCAACCTCTAGTCCCCTAACCGGTGCTGGTCCCCGGTATGGAGAGGCTGCAAGCAACTGGTCTACCACCTGGATGCTAGATGCCTGCTGGTCTGCGGTTATGAAAAGATTGAAGATGCTCCCCTATAGCCCATCAATTACAGTCCTCCCTAGGAAAAATGCTGGTACCTGGGAACCGGGAAATGGTCCACAATGATCCTGGTGGGGAGGCAGCCCAAGGACAAAGGATATTCCTAACATGTGTGAGGTCCTGGTGTTATACCTCCACCCCCCACATACACTCCCAAGCACATCCAAGTGTGCCCCTGGTGGAGCCTGAGCACTGGCAGGCTGCAGACCACGTCCGAGGGGAGCCCAGGAGTGGACCCAGAGCACCTCTGGCCGAACGATCACGGCAATAATAGCCATCATAGCCCAAAAGCCACAAATTAGATGACACCTTCTCCCTTAAGCCTCAAGCAAAAGCAAAAGCAATAGTAAATCGGTTTGAGGGTAGACTGATAGAGATATCTGTGTATGATAAAGTTGCAATTAAACAAAAAAAGAAATGTAAAGTCACGGCTTCCTCGTAGGAGGAAGTGGATCTCAGAATAGTGAGGAAGCCGTTATTTTTTTTTTCTTTTTGGGTCACACCCGGCAATGCACAGGGGTTACTCCTGGCTCTTCACTCAGGAATTACTTTTCGCGGTACTCAGGGGACCATATGGGATGCTGGGATTTGAACCCGGGTCGGCCTCATGCAAGGCAAACGCCCTACCCGCTGTGCTATTGCTCCAGCCCCAGGAAGCCGTTATTGATACTGTTCTGATTCCTGGCCGATGCCATGTGTTCACAGATCTGCTATGTTTCATAAATCATGTATGAACATTGATTATGTTGGACATAGCACTTAAGAGGAAAAAAAAAACCCACTCCCCTCAACAGCGAGAGCTGCTGCCACCTCCTGATGGGATGGGCAGGTCCTTAATCACCTAATGGCAGAGATGCAAATTCCCGAGACAGACCCTTCCCAGCCCACTTGGACAGGCCCTGCTAGGTCGGGCTGGAAAGCTCAGTTGCCAAGACAAGAAGATGAACCAAGTAGGAGGGTGGAAGGCCACGCTGTTCCCTGGCAAGGAGAGAGGGACAGAAGGTGCCACCACACAACTCGCTCATGAATACTTGGGTGCGGGCGCTGGACGGCGACTTTGAGGAGCCAGAAGGGAAGACGTGAGGAGTGATAACGTGTGTTTGTGCCAACCCGCCTGGCCGGGCGTGGGGCTGCCCGCGGCTGGGAAACACACCCCAAGGCTGATCACAATCAGCTTCCTGCTGGAACACAGGAGCAGGGACCAGCTAGTGGAGCTCCTGCCATCTTGGGGGATCAGTTTCTAGAAATAAAGGAACCAGAGACTAACCTGGGAGGGGGAAAGAGTGGACTGGTAGGTGCTGGGAGGGCAACTGGGGAGAGGCTCAGAGGATTGGGTCCATGCTTTGCATGAGGGAGCCCCAACTTCAATGACCAGTCCCCACACCCCATTAGAAGGGGTCACTGAGCACGGAGTTGGGAGTAGCCCCTGGGAATAGCTGGGTAAGCCACAACTCCCCACCACCACCACCACCCCCGCCACCAAAAAAATGATGGTTGTGAAGAAAAGGATGTTCACTGCACCTGGTCAAAATATTCCCCAGGAGCTGGAGTGATAGCACAGCGGGTAGGGCATTTGCCTTGCACGAGGCCGACCTGGGTTCGATTCCCAGCATCCCATATGGTCCCTCAGCACTGCCAGGGGTAATTCCTGAGTGCAGAGCCAGGAATAACCCCTGTGCATCGCCAGGTGTGACCCGAAAAGCAAAAAAAAAAAATATTCCCTGGAACTGGGGACATCAATGGAGGGAGGTGGACACTGGTGAAGGGACGGGTGTCGGACACTGTACGCCTGACACTCAATCGTGAGTAACTTTATAACTTTGTAATTCACAGTGATCCGATTTAAAAATATTTGTTAAGCAGAAACTTTACCAAGGAAGAAATACGAATGGCCAAAAGGCACATGAAAAAGTGCTCTACATCACTAATCATCAGAGAGATGCAGATCAAAACAACCATGAGATACCACCTCACACCACAAAGACTAGCACACATCCAAAAGAACAAAAGCAACCGCTGTTGGAGAGGATGTGGGGAGAAAGGGACCCTTCTACACTGCTGGTTGGAATGCCGACTGGTTCAGCCCTTCTGGAAAACAATTTGGACGATTCTCAAAAAATTAGATATTGAATTCCCATTTGACCCAGCAATACCACTGCTGGGAATATATCCCAGAGAGGCAAAAAAGTACAATCGAAACAACATCTGCACATGTATGTTCATCGCAGCACTGTTTACAATAGCCAGAATCTGGAAAAAACCCGAATGCCCCAGAACGGATGACTGGTTGAGGAAACTTTGGTACATCTATACAATGGAATACTATGCAGCGTGTTAGACAAAAGGAGGTCAAGAATTTTGTAGTTAAGTGGATGGGCATGAAAAGTTTCATGCTGAGTGAAATGAGTCAGAAAGAGAGAGACAGACATAGAAAGATTGCACTCATCTATGGTATATAGAATAACAGAGTGGGAGACTAACACCCAAGAACTGTAGAAATAAGTACCAGGAGGTTGACTCCATGGCTTCGAGGCTGGCCTCACGTTCCAGGGAAAGGGCAACTCAGACAAGCGATCACCAACTACATTGTAGTCGAAGGCCATGTGGGGGAAGGGAGTTGCGGGCTGAATGAGGGCTAGAGACTGAGCACAGCGGCCACTCAACACCTTTATTGCAAACCACAACAGCTAATTAGAGAGAGAGAACAGAAGGGAATGCCCTGCCACAGTGGCAGGGTGGGGTGGGGGGGAGATGGGATTGGGGAGGGTGGGAGGGACGCTGGGTTTACAGGTGGTGGAGAATGGGCACTGGTGAAGGGATGGGTTCCCGAACTTTGTATGAGGGAAGTATAAGCACAAAAGTGTATAAATCTGTAACTGTACCCTCACGGTGATTCTCTAATTAAAAATAAATAAATTTAAAAAAAATAATAATAAAATGGGAAATAAAAAAAATATTTGTTAAGGGGCGAGAGAGATAGTACAGTGAGTAGGGAGGCACTTGCACTTGGCCAGTCTGAGTTTGGTCCACCCCGTATGGTCCCCAGAGCCCTGCCAGGAGTAAGTCTTGAGCACAGGGCCAGGAATAATACCTGAGCATCACCAGGACTGGCCCAGAAAAAAAAATTTAATAATGCCCTGGGCTTGGGCCAAGAGATAGTACAGGGGTTAAAACACATAGCTGGGATGTGGTTGACACCGGTTCAATCACCAGAACCACAATACTCCCCAGAGCACTGCCAGGGGTAGTTCTGGAGTCCATGCCCCCCACTAAGTACCACTGGGTATAGACTTGGAAGCCTTCAAATACCACCAGGTTATTCCTGTACCATAGTGCCTAAGCAAGGCCATCTCCTCAGACCCTCTCATTGAACCATCCAGCCTTCTTGACCAAAAATCACTTGAATCAGGGCTGGGGCGGTAGTACAGACAGTAGGGCATTTGCCTTGCATGTGCCCAACCCGGATTCGATTCCCAGCATCCCATAGGATCCCCCGAGCACCTCCAGGAGTCATTCCTGAGTGCATGAGCCAGGAGTAACCCCTGTGCATTGCCGGTGTGACCCAAAAAGCAAATAATAATAATAATAATAATAAAATAATAAAAAGAATCACTTGATAAAACATGATTGGAAATCCCGCGCAGGGAGGGAGATGCGTGCTGAAAGTAGACTAGAGACTGAACATGATGGCCACTCAATACCCCAACTGCAAACCACAACACAAAAGGAGAGAGAGAGAACAAACTGGAATGCCCTGCCACAGAGGCGGGGTGGGGTGGGGGGATGGGATTGGGGAATAGGATGGATAGTGAGTTCATTGATAGTGGAGAATGGACACTGGTGGGGGGATGGGCTCTCGAACATTGCATGAGGGAAAAACAAGCACGAAAATGTGTGAATCTGTAACTGTACCCTCACTGTGACTCACTAATTACAAAATAAATAAATTTTAAAAAAAAAGAATCACTTGAAGAACCCTCAGGCCCTCTGAGCACTGTTTGTGAGCCCCACCAAATAACAAATATGTCTATTATATTTATATATTCCTAGATCTCTTCCCTTCCCACCAACCATCCCCTCCTGTGTTAGTGACGCAGTTGGAGTCCTTAGACAAGCGACAATTCTTCACTTGCTCATGAATGGCTCTCAGGGCACCTGTTTCTTCCTGAAGGTTCTCCAGCCCCTTCTCCATGCTCTCACCCCACAACTATGCTGCTAGCTGCCCCATCAACCACAAGCCTCTGATCAGAATCAGCTTTTCCTGCTGGGCCACGGGAATGGGTCCGGCCAGAGCCTCCCCGGACCAGCTGGGTAAGATGGATGTGATCAGCAAGCTGCCGCGTCTCTGTGGCCTTCCTCGCCGGTTCCTGGAACAGAGGGACACGCACTCACACAAGTTCCTGAGGAATCAGGATAAGAGAGGAGCGTTTTCTATTTTTCTGTTCCTCTGTTTGGGTTTGGTCTTTGTGCTGGGGCACTGACCCGAGAGCGGCTGAGATCTGGAGGCTGCAGGGTGGGGACAGGCTGCAGACAGACCAAGGTATAATTAACGGGGAGGGAACTGGGAGTGCTTTCGCCCGCCTCCGGGAAGGAGAAAGGGACTGGGGAGTGAGTCAGGCACCCCGTGCAGAGGATTTCATCCACCCACCGAGAGGCTGGGAAGAAGGGTGCCCGGAGAAAGCTGGGACGCTTCCCTGACCCTCCGCTTTTCTTCCGTTTGGTATTCCTGGGTTCATCTTGCCACAAGAGATATACTGGCACTCTGGTGCTCGATGGCCAAGGGTGAGAGAGCATTGCAACGGACAAGTGTGCAACTCCTATCACACACACACACACACACACACGCACACGCACACACTTACGCACACACTCACTCACATACACACTCACACACACTGTCATCTCAACAATAATAACACGGGGAAGGGGACAGAGGAACAAAATGAAGAGTACCACTAAAAAGAGGTGAGAGGCTGGAAAGATAGTTCAGGAGTTAAAGCCGCTTGCCTTGCATGTGGCCAACCCAGTTCAAACCCTGGTGCCCCCAAGGTCCCCTGGGTAATGCCAGGAGTGATCCCCAAGCACAGAGCTAGAAATAAGCCCTGAGACCACTAGGTGTGGCCAAAATCACTCCTCCTCCTCCTCCTTCTCCTCCTCTTCCTAATAATAATAATAATAACAATAATGATAGTAGTAGTAGTAGTAGTAGTAGTAATGATGATAATAATAATACTGGTCAGAGAGATAGTACAGTGGGTAGGGTGCTTTCCTTGCACACTGCCAACCTGGGTTCAATCCCCGGCACTCCTTTATTGTCCCCAAGCACCACCAGGAAAAATTCCTGAGTACAGAGCCAGGAGTAACCCCTGAGCATCACCAGGTATGGGTCACAAACTAAAATGAAAAAAAAAAGAAATTAAAATAAAGAAATGGATGGGGCTGGAGCAATAGCACAGCAGGTAGGGCATTTGCCTTGCATGCGGCAGACCTGGGTTCGATTCCCAGCATCCCATAGGGTCCCCTGAGCACCGCTAGGAGTAATTCCTGAGTGCAAAACCAGGAGTGACCCCTGTGCATTGCCAGGTGTGACCCAAAAAAAAAAGAAAGAAAGAAATGGATGACTGAGACTCAAGCCTGAAAGCTTGGTAACTGTTCTCATGGTGATTCAATAATAAAAAAATTAATTAAAAAATAAAAATAAATAAAATAAAATCAAGAAATGGACAATGTAGGTGAAGTGGGTTTTTTTCTGAATTCTATGAGCAGTTCTAGCAACTTCTCAGAGCAGAGGAGGGGGCTGTGAGGCCTGCCAACCTAGAGCTGGTGGGTCAGAAGTGCAGGGGGCCGAGGGCTAGCACGCCGGGGTCTGGAGTGGAGGTAACATTGCAGGCTGAGCTCTTAACCTGTGGAATCTGATGCGGATGCCTGGATGACACAGTCCAATAGGACCGAAGGACAGGACACCCATTTGGTAGGGGACAAAAAGGCCACCTCTTGGTGTTAGAATGTTCCGTGGGTGAAAATGTTGTGCCCAAGTTTCGGACCCCCCGTTGCAGAGAGACCCAGTTCCACACACGATAACACAAAAGCAAAAGAACTTTATAAACTAGCTCAAACCATCGCTAACTCGAGCTAGGGTCCGAGTCTCATCCCATGCCGTGGAGTCTTGACAAGGACCCCGACTCCGAATCACCAGCAGTTTCTAGAGGGTTCAGGGTTAAGAAGCAATTAATATACCGGTCTATTTTGTAGCCTTGGCCCCGTTACAGCAGTGGTCAGCAATTAGCAATGGTGAGTAACCGTTTCTGAGGAGGGTACAGTGACCCCCCCCCCATCACAGACCAGACACAACTGCCCAGTTCGTTACCTCGGCAAATTCCTCAACTGCGAGTCTACCAGGAACTGCAAGTCCTGCTTCGGGGAAACAGATACTGAGGCCTGGTTGAGACTCGCTGTGGCTTGTCAGGGCATCAGCTTCACCCTCACAAAAACAGACCAGGGTCTACCTTCTGCTTCCTTCTGGGACTGCAAGTTCGTAGCTTGTGCTCAATCTCGGTTTGGGGCAGCCAGCATTTCCAGGTCAGAGTTCAGTGTACCAGCTACCTTCGGCCTCCATGCCTAAAATACCTCAACCTAGATGGACAAGATTGAAGTGAACTCTTTAAAACCTCAGGGAGAGGGGCTGGAGCAATAGCACAGCACAGCGGGGAGGGCGTTTGCCTTGCACACGACCGACCCGGGTTCGATTCCCAGCATCCTCTAGGGTCCCCGGAGCACCGCCAGGAGTCATTCCTGAGTAAATGAGCCAGGAATAACCCCTGTGCATCTCTGGTAAACTCTACTGATGCACCTCTTGGCCTTAGTCCCTGTTTGTTTTCAGGGATGTTTGCTTAGAGTTAGTTTGACAAAGGCATTGAAAGAAGAAGGGACAAGGTTTTCATTCTGAAGTTTCCAACAAGGAAAATATAATCTCAGGGACTTTGTGTTTCTTAAGTCCTCATGACTCACTCATGCCCTAAAATACTTAGAGACATTAAAAATAGTCAGATCTCTAGAGTCTCACATGCAAAGCTATCAGACGTACTATGGAAAAGAGTGCAGGAGAGGGCTTGCAGAACATTTATAATATGACTATTTCCACTGACAAAAGAAAAAAAAATGTGTGCCTCTATGGAGAGTGTGAAGTCACCTACAGAATACTATAATACTAGACCCGGGGCATCAGAAACACCCACAATCCCAGAGAAGAGACACCCCTAGTAGACACCCCTTACGCCCTTAGGTCATGGGCCTGGGTGACAGAGATGTGCCTGTGTAGGTTCATCCATTGCCAGGGGACATGAATGGGGGGGGGGGGGGTACTCTGCATGTGTCAGGACATGGAGCACAGGGAAAACCTCTATACTTTCTGCTCAGTTTTGCTGTGAACATAGAATAATTCTAAAGACAATGACATCTGTTAAGGCTTATTTTTTTTTTTTTTTTTAGTTTTTGAGTCGGGCTGGAGCGATAGCACATCGGGTAGGGCATTTGCCTTGCACGCAGCCGACCCAGGTTTGATTCATCGGCCCCTCTCGGAGAGCTCAGCAAGCAACCGAGAGTATCCCGCCTGCACGGCAGAGCCTGGCAAGCTCCCCGTGGCATATTGGATATGCCAAACACAGTAGCAACAAGTCTCACCATGGAGATGTTACAGATGCCCGCTCGAGCAAATAAATGAGCAACGGGATGACAGTGACAGTGACAGTTTTTGAGTCACACCCCACAGTACTCAGAGGCTGCTCCCTAAAGTACTTGGGGAACTAGTCTGTGCTGGAGATTGGATCCAGGGCACCCACGTGAAAAGCACACACTCATGCTTTGCACCATTTCTCTGGTTTACATTCCGCTTTTCGATACAAGCCAACAAGTTCTTATTGTTCTTCATTCAGAAATATGATAAAAAGGATGAAACCAGTCATTTTTAAAAAGAGGTATCATGGACCCCTTACCTTGTATGCAGCCAACCCAAATTCAAGTACCGGCATTCCATATGGTCCCCTGAGCACTGCCAAGAGTGGTCCATGAGCACAGGGGTAGGAATATGCCCTTAGCACTGCTTGCTATCACCCAGAAACAAAAGAGAGAGAGAGAGAGAGAGAGAGAGAGAGAGAGAGAGATCATGGATATACAGATTGCATTACTTCCTAATTACTATTATTATTATTATTATTATTATTATTGGTTTCTGAGTCACACCCAGCAATGCACAGGGATTACTCCTGACTCATGTACTTAAGAATCACTCCTGGTGGTGCTCAGGGGACCATATGGGATGCTGGGAATCGAACCCTGGTCAGCTGCATGCAAGGCAAACGCCCTCCCCGCGTGCTATCTCTCCAGCCCCACTTCCTAATTATTTTATATTTTGTTATTCTCCAAACTCAAGGTGACACATGCAGTTGAGTGAGTCTTTAAGGCAGGGACTGCAATGGTGCGTTGTGACACTATGCCACTCTTCCCAGCATCCCACTTAGTGACGTCTCTTTGCAAGCATGAAGGCTCCTGGGTAGCCATGATGAAAGTATTTACACCAGGGAAAATGGCGCCCACCAGGGCACTTCCCCATCCGCCATTCCCCAAGAGCAGGCAACTACACTGTCTCCAAGATACCACTGTTCCGGGGCTGGAGCAATAGCACAGCGGGTAGGGTGTTTGCCTTGCACGCGGCCGACCCGGGTTCGATTCCCAGCATCCCATATGGCCCCCTGAGCACCGCCAGGGGTAATTCCTGAGTGCAGAGCCAGGAGTAACCCCTGTGCATCACCGGGTGTGACCCAAAAAGAAAAAAAAAAAAACCACTGTTCCCAGGCATATAGCATGAGTCCAGAGTGGGACTAAGGCGGCTGGAGCGATAGCACAGCGGGTAGGGCATTTGCCTTGCATGCAGCCGACCTGGATTCAATTCCCAGCATCCCATAGGGTCCCCCGAGCACTACCAGGAGTAATTCCTGAGTGCATGAGCCAGGAGTGACCCTTGTACATCGTCAGATGTGACCCAAAAAAACAAAACAAACAAACAAACAGAGTGGGGGAAAGTGTTAGGAGCAGGAGGAGGAAGAGGGATTGTAGGACAAGGAGGCTAGAAACACTGACTAGGAGTGTTGGCCCTTCTACCTTATGGCTCTCAGTATTCTGAACTTGTCAGTGGCCTCCGTCTCTGCCAGCCAGAACGAATGGACGCAGAGGAGAAAAACACAGAAGAGTTTCCTGGGCAAACAGCATGACCCACCTGGCTTCTCCCACTCCTGGGAGGTTGGGCTAGGGATGGATGAGTGATCATATGCTTTGTGGGGAGCCCTGGGCTGGCCCTCGAAATCCTTTCCACTGCAACATTTCCTGGACGAGTTTGGTTCCCGGATCTGGGGGCCAGTGTTTACTTAACTCCTCCTCGGTCGCTCAACAAGAGCTTTTCAGAAACTCCAAAAGTCAAAAGCGGCCCCATCTCCGGGGCAAGAGCAAACAGCCGGACCCGGAGGGAGACAGGCAAAGCGTCTGCAGCCTCCAGGGCTACAAGAGCAATGCCAGGTTCCTGGAAAAAGGGGAACTGCATCCCCCATCTCTCTACCCACCCCTGCAGCACTGCTGGTCCCTGGTCCTCCCATGCCACAAGGACCCTGTTGCTAATTCTCACCCTTCTCCCCTACCTCACTCTTCTCACCTCCTGAGTCATCCTTCTAGATCCCGTCTACCTGCGTGTCAAATGCTCTAGAATTAAGGGCAGATGGCTGGAGCGATAGCACAGCGGGGAGGGTGTTTGCCTTGCACGCGGTCGACCCGGGTTCGATTCCCAGCATCCCATAGGGTCCCCTGAGCACCGCCAGGGGTAATTCCTGAGTGCAGAACCAGGAGTAACCTCTGTGCATCGCCAGGTGTGACCCCAAAAAGAAAAAAAATAGAATTAAGGGCAGAGAAATGGCCTGGCCTAGAGAGAGGCATCAACCCAGGCCCGCTCTCTCTCCTCCTCCGAGACTCACATCCATCCTTACTATCTCTGAATCCTGTCTTTTAGATCCGTTCATCCCACACTCTCATTCTCCGCCCAGTTCATTCAGCTGAGCCCCTAACTGGGTGCCAGCATGATTATGTAAAAAACCCAGAAAGTCTGCCTAGAGAGCCGATACTTGGTGGAGAGAGGAAGTGGATCAACAGGAGCTATGAACTAAGGTCAGAGTCCTCGGAGCATGTTTATGTTCCAGCCCTTATGCCCAGCAGGACCTTATCTGGAAGTAGGACCTTTGGGAGGTAATTTGGGTTGCAAAACGTCGCTAAGGTGAGGCCATCACAACAGGATCAGTGCCCTAAGAAAAGGGGGCGAAAGAGCGTCTGTCTGTCTTTGAGTATGTGTCTCGATGCCTGTCAGTAAGTCAGTCTGTCTTGTGAACACACACATTAGGATTAGGACTCCCCTCAAGAACTGAGGCTGGGGGCTCGAGCGAGAGCACAGCGGGTAGGGCGTTTGCCTTGCACGCGGCCGACCCGGGTTCGAATCCCAGCATCCCATAGGGTCCCCTGAGCACCGCCAGTAGTAATTCCTGAGTGAAGAGCCAGGAGTAAGCCCTGTGACTCAAAAAGCAAAAAAAAAAAAAAAAAGAAAAAAAAAGAACTGAGGCTGCTGGGGCTGAAGTGATAGCACAGGGGATAGGATGTTTACCTTGCACGCGGCCGACCCGGTTCGATTCCCAGCATTTCATAGGGTCCCCTGAGCACCGTCAGGAATCATTCCTGAGTGCAGAGCTGGGAGTAACCCCCTGAGCACCGCTGGGTGTGACCCAAAAAGAAAAGAAAAAAAAAGAACTGAGGCTGCTGACACTTGATCTGGACTTCCCAGAACCATGAGAAATGTTTCTGGCTTCGAGCCCCAAATCTATCTGTTACAGAAGTGTCTGAAATAAGGAAACAAATGTGAGTCAGGGGGTGCAAAGTGAGCCCCTCTCGAATAGGGCAGCAGGGAGCCGAGGTGTCCAGGGATAACGAGCCAAAGAAATATCCGGGGAAGCCCCACCCAGCTCTCCGAACACAGAGATTCTGAGTACCAGGTGCAAGAAGATGGTCCCCAAGGGAAAGCGGGGCTAGGGGTGAGGCCTGAGAGCCGATCCCCGTGCTCCCCCCCCACAGCGCCCTTCAAGAGGGCCTGGTGGGTCCAAGGAAGGAGATCTCCCCGAGTTGACTCTGAAAGAGATAAGAAGCCACTTGGTGCTGTGCTGTCACTGTCATCCCGTTGCTCATCGATTTGTTCGAGCGAGCACCAGTCACGTCTCTCATTGTGAGACTTATTGTTACTGTTTTTGGCATATCCAATACGCCACGGGGAGCTTGCCAGGCTCTCCGAGAGGGGCAGAGAAATCGAACACGGGTCAGCCGCGTGAAAGGCAAACGCCCTGCCCGCTGTGCTATCGCTCCAGTCCAGGCCACTTGGTAGTACAGAGAAACCAACGGCCCCAGTTGTGTTCTAGAACCAGGAGGATCATTCCAGCTGCCCCACTGGAAATGGGGGCGAGGCCAGGGCTGAGGACAGAAGCAGGGGGGCCCAGAGAGGGGGTTTGTGCTCAAGTTTCGGCAAGAGTTAGGCCTGATGGGTAATGTAGAAGGAGGATTCTCATTTATAGTTTGAAAATGGGGCTGGAGCGATAGCACAGCGGGGAGGGCGTTTGCATTGCACGTGGCCGATCTGGGTTCGATTCCCAGAATCCCATAGGGTCCCCTGAGCACCGCCAGGAGTCATTCCTGAGTGCAAAGCCAGGAGGTAACCCCTGTGCATTGCCGGGTGCAATCCCAAAAGCAATAAATAAATAAATAAAAAGCATCTGACAAGCTGTGCTGATGAGTTCTCTAGAGGGTGTGAGAGAAAGAGAAGTTGACCCTTCTCTTGACCGGGCAGCGCTGAGTTTGTGAGCGGAGAGGCCTAAGTGTAATGTATTACTGGCTTGAGGACAGGATCTGCCCCTTGTCCTTCCTCTCTGACGTCCATGGACCTCAAGAGGGTCCAGTTGCCAGCTGGTGATACAGAAAAGAGGAAGGGACCAAGGACAAGAGGAAGACATGGGGAGGGGACGGACAAGTGGGGAAAGAGACTTATGCCACGGATCTGCCTGTATCCTGTCTCCCCCATCACGTCTTCCTGGAATGTTGCAGAGAGGGCTGGCAGCTTGTCTTCCCACAGGGTTCTCATGCCCACCCACCCTCTGACTTCCCACTCCCGTCCCTGAACAAAGCATGAACGTCCTTGAACAAAGCATGTGAGCGACTGGCCCCAGGAGAGCTGGGCGACCTTTGGTTGACTACTTGCACTTCACTGTGGGATTTGCCCATGCAGAATCAGTCTTTCGGGAAGATTGCCCCATAGCTGGAAGCCGGCCTCATGGGGGGAGTGGGGGAGGGAGGCAGCTGGAATAGAGAAGGGATCACTAAGAAAATGATGGCTGGAGGGGCTGGAGAGATAGCACAGCGGGTAGGGCGTTTGCCTTGCACGCGGCCGACCCGGGTTCAAATCCCAGCATCCCATATGGTCGCCTGAGCACGGCCAGGGGTAATTCCTGAGTGCAGAGCCAGGAGTAACCCCTGTGCATCGCCAGGTGTGACCCAAAAAAGAAAAAAAAAAACAGAAAATGATGGCTGGAGGAATAGGTCGGGATGGGAGATGTGTGCCGAAAGTAGATAGAGGACCAAACATGATAGCCTCTCAGTTTCTGTATTGCAAACCATAATGCCCAGCAGTAGAGAGAGAGTTAGAGCAGGCACCAGTAATGTCTCTAATTGAGAGACTTGTTACTGTTTTTGGCATATCTAATACACACGGGTAGCTTGCCAGGCTCTGCCATGCGGGCTCCATACTCTCGGTAGCTTGACGGGCTCTCCGAGAGGGGCAGAGGAATCGAACACGGGTCGGCCGCGTGAAAGGCATCGCTCCAGCCCAGAGAGAGAGTATGGGGAATATTGTCTGCCATGGAGGCAGGGGGAGGATGGGAAAGGTGGGGGCATACTGTGGATATTGGTGGTGGGGAATGTGCACTGGTGGAGGGATGGGTGTTTGAACATTGTGTGATTGTAACTCAAACATCAAACTCAAAGCAAAAAAAAAAAAAATCAAGGGGCTGGAGCGATAGCACAGCGGGGAGGGCGTTTGCCTTGCACGTGGCCAACCCGGATTCGAATCCCAGCATCCCATATGGTCCCCTGAGCACTGCCAGGAGTAATTCCCGAGTGCAGAGCCAGGAGTAACCCCTGTGCACCTCGGGATGTAACCCAAAAGGAAAAAAAAAAAACATGAAAACTTGTAAGTATATCTCACAGTGATTCAATAAGATAAAATTTTAAATATAAAGATTTGCTCCTTCTAACAGGCAACCCAAGTAACCATGACAAAAATGGGAGCATTTTCCCTTCCTTTTCCACTCTAACTGAAGTCGTTGGCATGTGGCAGAGGCCTGGCACCACCTATTTTTTTTTCCTGTGCCATTCCTGCGGAGCTGGCCCTATCTCATGTTTTCAGACAGCTTATCACCACATCCGTGTTTTGGACAGCCAGGAAGAGGAAGGCAGCAGCAGCGAGGAGGTGGCCCTGGAAGGAAGAGCCCTACCCTTTCTTAGGAACATGCCCAGAGCTTGCCCCTTCACTTCTGCTCACGGTCCGTTGGCCAGAAGTTGGCCAAAGAGCTTGAGAAATGCTTGATTTGGGGGAGTCACGCCCCAACTAAAATCCGCTAACTGTGGAAGAAGGGATGGAGAAGATGGGGGACAGGGAGCAGTTGGGTATCCCAAGCAATGTCAACTGACCTAAAGAGGAAGTCCCCGCGTGAGCCTCGGGTTAGGGATCAGCTCGATCTCTTGCTCCTGATGTACACAACTAGCATTTTCCACATGTTCACGCTAGCGTTGTATTTGATCTTCATAGTACTCCACGGGGGTACAGTTTCACTCTACCTCATCTGTGGGTGGCTTCCATCCAGGGCTGACACGGGGAGAAGACTGATACCGAGTCACAAGCTGATAAACCTGGGATTAGGACTCAGTCCTTCTGTCCAGGTTCTTTGTCCCCACTTCTCACTCACAGAGCTCTTAGCCAATAATTGTTGGGCTATAAGGGAGAGGTGACCGCTGTCACCAATACCTCCACCACTTAAATTTTTCATGAAAGCTGCTGAAGGGATATTGAATTAATAGAACATAGATGATACTGTTACTTTTTTTTTCTTTTTTGGGTCACACCCGGCAATGCACAGGGGTTACTCCTGGTTCTGCACTCAGGAATGACTCCTGGCGGTGCTCAGGGGACCCTATGGGATGCTGGGAATCGAACCCAGGTTGGCCGCATGCAAGGCAAATGCCCTACCCGCTGTGCTATGGCTCCAGCCTGGATACTGTTACTCTTGTTGAAGAATCCACCCAGACCTACACAACTGGGTATGTGTGAAAGAGAGACAGAGAGAGAGACAGAGGCAGACAGACAGACAGACAGACAGACAGACAGACAGATCAGACAGACAGATTCATCTCAGAGTCAACAATATCAGCTCAAAAGATCCCCTTGTCTACAGCAGCATCTGACATGATTAATTGATATTGGTGCCACTTGGTTGCTAAATATTTTCAATCATCACTCATGAGATCTGCTCTTGATCAGTCCCAAAGGATCCTATTATCTTGGAGAAGTTCTCTGGGTCCTCAACTTCCACTTCTATAAAAGAGAACGAACCTGCCCTGCCCTCCCAGCTGTCCCCAGCCCGTGAGGACACAGTTCCGAATACACCCACGAATACACCCATTGAAATCTGACCACCCAGACCGGACCCTTCGTGTCAAGTGAGACGAAGGCGAGATTCTAAAATGGGTGATATTGAGAAGGGCAAGAAGATCTTTGTCCAGAAGTGCGCTCAGTGCCATACCGTGGAGAAGGGAGGCAAGCACAAGACGGGGCCCAATCTCCATGGTCTGTTTGGGCGAAAGACCGGTCAAGCCGCTGGATTCTCTTACACCGATGCCAACAAGAACAAAGGCATCACCTGGAATGAGGATACGCTGATGGAGTATTTGGAGAATCCCAAGAAGTACATCCCTGGAACAAAAATGATCTTCGCTGGCATTAAGAAGAAGACCGAACGAGCAGAGTTGATAGCTTATCTCAAAAAAGCTACTAATGAGTAATAGTTGGCACGGCCTTATTTATTACAAAACAAATGTCTCATGACTTTTTTATGTGTACCATATTTAAGTCCATCTCATTCACCAGAATTCAGATCATGAGTGACCGATAGCGTATTTTTGTTGGGCAGCCCTGATTTAAATAAGATTGGCTTGTGTTTTGAATGAGTATGATCAGCTTTTTGAATTTTAATGATAATTCCAGGTCAGCAAGTGCAATCACTGTTCCTTTCCAAAGATATGACGTTAATTCATCACATTCACCTTTCCAAGGGATGGAGATTGCCATCTCATATCTGGGAGAATAGTTTTCTATTCAGATTTATAGAACTGGCTATATTAATATCTAAAGATTGAGGGTATCACTGTCTCCTTAGGTTGTGTTTCTTAGCCTGATAAGATTCGTTGGCAGTGACCTTATATCTTTTAATTATGCCGATTTAATTAAAAATTCCCTGTATCTAAAAATGTTGCCTTTCACTTACTGAAAAGTATTTTAATGTGATGTACGTATAACATTAAATAAAGAATACTTACCACTTCTCACAAAAAAAAAAAAAAAGAAATCTGACCACCCAGTTTCTCCCCAAGACCCTCGAAGGTATCATCCAAATCCTTGGCACTTCTCACCCGGCACCCTCCACCATACACATAACCCATTTATCCCAATTTCCATTCCTGAAACACGCGCTCCACACCCTCCTGGTCTTGCAGATACAACAGGGCAGTCAGTAACCCCAGGCTCCAAGCCATCCTGGGAGCCCCTCCACCCTGCAGTTACAGCAGTCCTCAATGGCAGACTCTTACCAACATACATGCTGTGTGTATGGCCTAAGGCTTCGGAGTATTGCTTTGTCTAATTCCAAAGCAGCTGCCTGGATATCTAATCTCAGCTTTGTCACCTGGAGCTGCGTGTCACATAAACTCTCTCATTGATACTTTTTACGTCTTCAGAAAGGTCTAGACAACAATCACAGCTCTGCCCCCTAGGGCTGAGATGCTGATGAAATGAGTTCATGCCATTGGTCCTTATTATGACGAGGGAAATGGACCCCTGCCCACTTTTCAAACTCGTGAACTTCAAGCAGGAGTTGCCCAGGGGCAGCTGAGTCTAGGCGACATGCCATAACCTCGGAGTGCATCCGGGGTATCCCCGTGATGGTCCTAGTCTTACTTTGTCGCCTTGATAATCTGGAAATGTTCTCCAAATGTGCTTGTGTCCTTGAGGTCGCCCAGACAGTGCTTTTCGAGATAGCATGCTTGGAAATTTCTGCCTCTGAGTTCTCCCTGCCAGCTTCCTGAAAATGTCCCAACCCCCACCAGATACTCTACAAAATGGAGCTCTCATTTTTGTTCAGGGTCCAGTTCTGGAGCGTGAGCTCAGCTGGATCCACCAGCAAAATATCATAGTGTTTTTCCCACTTCTCAAGGTGCGCTACTTGGGGTTATTTTTTTTTTATAGCTTTTGGTGGGATGTTCCACAATCAATCACTGTCACTGTCACTGTCACTGTCATCCCGTTGCTCATAGATTTGCTCGAGTGGGTACCAGTAAGGTCTCTCATTGTGAGACTTATTGTTACTGTTTTTGGCATATCCAATACGCCACGGGGAGCTTGCCAGGCTCTGCTGTGTGGGTGAGATACTCTCGGTAGCTTGCCGGGCTCTCCGAGAGGGGCGGAGGAATCGAACACGGGGTTGGCCATGTGCAAGGCAAACACTCTACCGCTGTGCTATTGCTCCAGCCCCCCACCAATCACCACAGTAAATTCTATAAAGTCAGTGTGAACTGGAATGAGAAAATCCAATCCTAGTGATGGTGCCACATGACGATGCTTGAGTCCACCATGGATGTTGGTCTCTGTACGTCACCGAGGTACCTCGTGGGTCATGTCATCTTGGTTTGTGCCAACATACTCTAAGCGCTTTCATGCTGCAAAACCAACTGGCAAAGCCTCTCTAGAATGTCTCCCAGTTTTTGAGACGATGTGTGACTGTTTCCGATCACTGCTTTTGGAGGAAACGCAGACTTAAGCTCCCGGGCACCTCTGGTTACATCATCAACCAGTTAGGACAGAAATTTGATTATGCTGTTGGTTTAAAGACACTTTACTTATGGGGGGCTGGAGCGATAGCACAGTGGGGAGGGGCGTTTGCCTTGCACGCGGCCGACCCGGGTTTGATTCCCAGCATCCCATAGGGTCCCCTGAGCACCACCAGGGGTAATTCCTGAGTGCAGAGTCAGGAGTAACCCCTGTGCATCGCCAGGTGTGACCCAAAAGGAAGAAAGAAAGAAACAAAGAAAGAAAGAAAGAAAGAAAGAAAGAAAGAAAGAAAGAAAGAAAGAAAGAAAGAAAGAAAGAAGAAGGAAGGAAGGAAGGAAGGAAGGAAGGAAGAAGGAAGGAAGGAAGGAAGGAAGGAGGAAGGAAGGAAGGAAGGAAGGAAGAAGGAAAGAAAGAAAGAAATAGAGAAAGAGAGAAAGAAAGAAAGAAAGAAAGAAAGAAAGAAAGAAAGAAAGAAAGAAAGAGAGAGAGAGAAAGAGAGAGAGAAAGAAAAGAAAGAAAGAAAGAAAGAGAGAAAGAAAGAAAGAAAGAAAGAAAGAAAGAAAGAAAGAAAGAAAGAAAGAGAGAGAGAAAGAATGAGAGAAAGAAAGAGAGAAAGAAAGAGAGAAAGAAAGAAAGAAAGAAAGAAAGAAAGAATGAGAGAGAGAGAGAAAGAAAGAAAGAAAGAAAGAAAGAAAGAAAGAAAGAAAGAAAGAAAGAAAGAAAGAAAGAAAGAAAGAAAGAAAGAAAGAAAGAAAGAAAGAAAGAAAGAAAGAAAGAAAGAAAGAAAGAAAGAAAGACTTCGCTTACAGTATGTTGTTGATTCGCTCACAGTGGGGGCCACCAGCATCATAAACTCATCTGGAATGGCTTCTCACCCCCAATGGCATTTTCGAACCCCATTTCTCCCTAAGGTCTTCCCTCTCGGACTTGGAGCACTGGACAGAATTCCATCACTATAGCAAGGAGCACCACTCAAAACACAGAAACGGGAAAAGCACAGACCAGGTGTTGCCGAAGCCAGCTCCATTGCTCGCTGCACTGCCTAGTGGTCCGTGTAGAAGAGATCTGGGTTGGTTGGCAAAAATCAGGTTTATTCACTCAGCAAGATGATGTGAGGGTAGGCTTCACGAAGGGCTGCTGGAGGGACCAGACAAAAGCAGGAAAGGGTAGAGGGTGGATGGGGGAGGAAGAGTCAGTCCTGCAGCAGCCTGTGGACGTCAGTGATTCGATGAGGTCAGCTGGGTTCTCTGACCAGCATCCCATAGGGTCCCCAAGCACCACCAGGAGTGATTCCTGAGTGCATGAGCCAGGAGGAACCCCTGTGCATTGCCAGGTGTGACCCTAAAAGCAAAAAAAAATATGGGGACCTCAAGCTCTGCTGGGTGCCCCGCGTGGCCCTTGAGGACCACCAGGTACATCACCGACAGGTGTGACCACTGAACTACAGCCGGGAGTGGCGCCAAGGCCCGGTCAGCACCGCCGGGGCGGGGCGTGGGGAGGGATGGAGGCTACAAATGAAAGATAATCACTGGTATTTAGATATGCAAGCTCTGTCCCCTGACAGGATGGAGCCAGCTGTGGGGGCCGAGGCCATGACAGCGGGGGGCAGGCGCCAGAGCTCAAGCCCCGTGGGATCGCCAGGAGACTCAGTCTTCCTGCCAATAAAGTGGAGGCAATGGCAGTGTTCATGTCTATGCCTCAGAGTCAGGCATGTTAAAGCAGTTATAACCTGGGGCCCGAAACACAGTCAGCGGGGAGGGCGCTTGCCTGGCTCCCCCAAACACCGCCAGGATTAGTTTCTTTCTTTTCTTTCTTCCTTTCTTTTCTTTCTTTCTTCTTTTCTTCCTTCCTCTCTTCCTT